>NC_081791.1:28353351-28360851 GCF_963082965.1 Carassius carassius
TTACTGAAACACACACACACACACACAGTCTCTATCTCACACACACGATCTATATGCGTGACGCTTGTGTTGATATTTGAGCAAACTCGTGTTCCTGTGGCTCAGTGGTAGAGCACTGTGTTAGCAGCACAGAAGATTGTGGGTTCAATTCCCAGGGAACACACATACTGGTAAAATAATTATTTATAGCCTAAATGCACTGTAAGTCACTTAGAATAAAAGCTTCTGCTAAATATGTAAATGTAAACTTCATCTGAGAGTCACTTTAGTTTGCTGATAAGACACTGTCAAAGTAAACAGTTCATCTTTCTGCTTGATTCTGTGGAGCTCCATCTGCTGTTCTGGATGTTTTTATCCACATCACGTTACGACCATATTACTGTAACACTGGTGCACTGTACTACATACACACACACACACACACACACACACACTCTTACCTTCTCCATTCTGGTTGATGTAGCTGTAAAACACACAGTGCTGCTCTTTGATAAACTGACCACTGAGCTTGATGTCCACATCCTTCTGACCAACCCTGACAAACACACACACACACACACACACACACACACACACACATACAGATGAATATCTGCACATAAAAAATCATCAGCTCAATTATTTACTGAACTACCACATCAGATTTAAATATTTTAAATGACAAAATTTTACAATAAATATCAACTATTCTGTCACAATCTCCATAAAGGAGTCTGAACCAGACCGAGATGGTTTTGATTCGGTCTGAACCAGATTGAGACAGTTTTGATTTGGTCTGAACCGAATTGAGACGGTTTTGATTCAGTCTGAGCCAGACCGAGATGGTTTTGATTTGGTCTGAACCGGATTGAGACGGTTTTGATGCGGTCTGAACCGAATTGAGACGGTTTTGATTCAGTCTGAGCCAGACCGAGATGGTTTTGATTCAGTCTGAACCACATCGAGACGGTTTTGATTCGGTCTGAACCACACTGAGATGGTTTTGATTCGGTCTGAACCGGATTGAGACGGTTTTGATTCAGTCTGAACCAGATTGAGACAGTTTTGATTCGGTCTGAACCAGACCGAGATGGTTTTGATTCGGTCTGAACCAGATTGAGACAGTTTTGATTTGGTCTGAGCCAGACCGAGATGGTTTTGATTCGGTCTGAACCAGATTGAGACAGTTTTGATTTGGTCTGAGCCAGACCGAGATGGTTTTGTTTCAGTCTGAACCACATCGAGACGGTTTTGATTCAGTCTGAACCACACTGAGATGGTTTTGATTCGGTCTGAACCACATCGAGACGGTTTTGATTCGGTCTGAACAACACTGAGATGGTTTTGATTCAGTCTGAACCGGATTGAGACGGTTTTGATTCGGTCTGAACCAGATCAAGACGGTTTTGATTCGGTCTGAACCAGACCGAGATGGTTTTGATTCGGTCTGAACCAGACCGAGATGGTTTTGATTCGGTCTGAACCAGACCAAGACGGTTTTGATTCGGTCTGAACCAGACCGAGATGGTTTTGATTCGGTCTGAACCGGATTGAGACGGTTTTGATTCAGTCTGAACCAGACCAAGATGGTTTTGATTCAGTCTGAACCGGATTGAGACGGTTTTGATTTGGTCTGAGCCAGAACAAGATGGTTTTCATTTGGTCTGAACCACATCGAGACGGTTTTGATTCGGTCTGAACCACACTGAGATGAAAGTGAAAAGTGAAAGTGAAGTGACATTCAGTCAAGTATGGTGACCCATACTCAGAATCCATGCTCTGCATTTAACCCATCCGAAATGCACACACACAGAGCAGTGAACACACACACACACACTGTGACTACACACCCGGAGCAGTGGGCAGCCATTTATGCTGTGGCGCCCGGGGAGCAGTTGGGGGTTCAATGCCTTGCTCAAGGGCACCTAAGTCGTGGTATTGAAGGTGGAGAAAAAGGTGGTTTTGATTCAAGTCTGAACTGGATCGAGACGGTTTTGATTCAGTCTGAACCAGATCGAGACGGTTTTGATTCAGTCTGAACCACATCAAGACGGTTTTGATTCGGTCTGAACAAGACCGATCTACGGTTTTGATTTGGTCTGAACAGACCGAGATGGTTTTGATTTGGTCTGAACCAGACCAAGATGGTTTTGATTCGGTCTGAACCGGATTGAGACGGTTTTGATTCAGTCTGAACCAGATTGAGACAGTTTTGATTCGGTCTGAACCAGACCGAGATGGTTTTGATTCGGTCTGAACCAGATTGAGACAGTTTTGATTTGGTCTGAGCCAGACCGAGATGGTTTTGATTCGGTCTGAACCAGATTGAGACAGTTTTGATTTGGTCTGAGCCAGACCGAGACGGTTTTGATTCAGTCTGAACCACACTGAGATGGTTTTGATTCGGTCTGAACCACATCGAGACGGTTTTGATTCGGTCTGAACAACACTGAGATGGTTTTGATTCAGTCTGGACCGGATTGAGACGGTTTTGATTCGGTCTGAACCAGATCAAGACGGTTTTGATTCGGTCTGAACCAGACCGAGATGGTTTTGATTCGGTCTGAACCAGACCGAGATGGTTTTGATTCGGTCTGAACCAGACCAAGACGGTTTTGATTCGGTCTGAACCAGACCGAGATGGTTTTGATTCGGTCTGAACCGGATTGAGACGGTTTTGATTCAGTCTGAACCAGACCAAGATGGTTCTGATTCAGTCTGAACCGGATTGAGACGGTTTTGATTTGGTCTGAGCCAGAACGAGATGGTTTTCATTTGGTCTAAACCACATCGAGACGGTTTTGATTCGGTCTGAACCACACTGAGATGAAAAGTGAAAAGTGAAAGTGAAGTGACATTCAGTCAAGTATGGTGACCCATACTCAGAATCCATGCTCTGCATTTAACCCATCCGAAATGCACACACACAGAGCAGTGAACACACACACACACACTGTGACTACACACCCGGAGCAGTGGGCAGCCATTTATGCTGTGGCGCCCGGGGAGCAGTTGGGGGTTCAATGCCTTGCTCAAGGGCACCTAAGTCGTGGTATTGAAGGTGGAGAAAAAGGTGGTTTTGATTCAAGTCTGAACTGGATCGAGACGGTTTTGATTCAGTCTGAACCAGATCGAGACGGTTTTGATTCAGTCTGAACCACATCAAGACGGTTTTGATTCGGTCTGAACAAGACCGATCTACGGTTTTGATTTGGTCTGAACAGACCGAGATGGTTTTGATTTGGTCTGAACCAGACCAAGATGGTTTTCATTCGGTATGAACCAAATATAGACGGTTTTGATTCAGTCTGGACCGGATGATGAAACTTTTGATTCAGTCTGAACCGGATTGAGACGGTTTTGATTCAGTCTGAACCAGACCAAGATGGTTTTGATTCAAGTCTGAACCGGATCGAGACGGTTTTGATTCAGTCTGAACCGGATGATCAAACTTTTGATTCAGTCTGAACCGGATTGAGACAGTTTTGATTTGGTCTGAGCCAGACCGAGATGGTTTTGATTCAGTCTGAACCACATCGAGACGGTTTTGATTCAGTCTGAACCACATCGAGACGGTTTTGATTCGGTCTGAACCACACTGAGATGGTTTTGATTCAGTCTGAACCGGATTGAGACGGTTTCGATTCAGTCTGAACCAGATCTAGACAGTTTTGATTCAGTCTGAACCACATCAAGACGGTTTTGATTCGGTCTGAACCAGACCGAGATGGTTTTGATTCGTCTGAACCAGACCGAGATGGTTTTGATTCGGTCTGAACCGGATTGAGACAGTTTTGATTTGGTCTGAGCCGGATTGAGACAGTTTTGATTTGGTCTGAGCCGGATTGAGACAGTTTTGATTTGGTCTGAGCCAGACCGAGATGGTTTTGATTCAGTCTGAACCACACTGAGATGGTTTTGATTCAGTCTGAACCGGATTTAGACTGTTTTGATTCGGTCTGAACCAGATCTAGACGGTTTTGATTCAGTCTGAACCAGATCGAGACGGTTTTGATTCAGTCTGAACCACATCAAGACGGTTTTGATTCGGTCTGAACAAGACCGATCTACGGTTTTGATTTGGTCTGAACAGACCGAGATGGTTTTGATTTGGTCTGAACCAGACCAAGATGGTTTTCATTCGGGATGAACCAAATATAGACGGTTTTGATTCAGTCTGAACCGGATGATGAAACTTTTGATTCAGTCTGAACCGGATTGAGACGGTTTTGATTCAGTCTGAACCAGACCAAGATGGTTTTGATTCAAGTCTGAACCGGATCGAGACGGTTTTGATTCAGTCTGAACCGGATGATCAAACTTTTGATTCAGTCTGAACCGGATTGAGACAGTTTTGATTTGGTCTGAGCCAGACCGAGATGGTTTTGATTCAGTCTGAACCACATCGAGACGGTTTTGATTCAGTCTGAACCACATCGAGACGGTTTTGATTCGGTCTGAACCACACTGAGATGGTTTTCATTCAGTCTGAACCGGATTGAGACGGTTTTGATTCAGTCTGAACCAGATCTAGACAGTTTTGATTCAGTCTGAACCACATCAAGACGGCTTTGATTCGGTCTGAACCAGACCGAGATGGTTTTGATTCGTCTGAACCAGACCGAGATGGTTTTGATTCGGTCTGAACCGGATTGAGACAGTTTTGATTTGGTCTGAGCCGGATTGAGACAGTTTTGATTTGGTCTGAGCCGGATTGAGACAGTTTTGATTTGGTCTGAGCCAGACCGAGATGGTTTTGATTCGGTCTGAACCACACTGAGATGGTTTTGATTCAGTCTGAACCGGATTTAGACTGTTTTGATTCGGTCTGAACCAGATCTAGACGGTTTTGATTCAGTCTGAACCACATCGAGACGGTTTTGATTCGGTCTGAACCACACTGAGATGGTTTTGATTCAGTCTGAACTGGATTGAGACGGTTTTGATTCGGTCTGAACCAGATCTAGACGGTTTTGATTCAGTCTGAACCACATCAAGACGGTTTTGATTCGGTCTGAACCAGACCGAGATGGTTTTGATTCAGTCTCAACCAGACCGAGATGGTTTTAATTAGGTCTGAACCAGACCAAGACGGTTTTGATTCGGTCTGAACCAGACCGAGATGGTTTTGATTCGGTCTGAACCGGATTGAGACGGTTTTGATTCAGTCTGAACCAGACCAAGATGGTTTTGATTCAGTCTGAACCGGATTGAGACGGTTTTGATTTGGTCTGAACAAGACCGATATACGGTTTTGATTCAGTCTGAACCACATCAAGACGGTTTTGATTCGGTCTGAACAAGACCGAGATGGTTTTGATTCGGTCTGAACCAGACCAAGATGGTTTTCATTCGGTATGAACCAAATATAGACGGTTTTGATTCAGTCTGAACCGGATCGAGATGGTTTTGATTCAGTCTGAACCGGATGATGAAACTTTTGATTCAGTCTGAACCGGATTGAGAAGGTTTTGATTCAGTCTGGACCAGACCAAGATGGTTTTGATTCTAGTCTGAACCGGACCGAGACGGTTTTGATTCAGTCTGAACCGGATGATGAAACTTTTGATTCAGTCTGAACCGGATTGAGACGGTTTTGATTCAGTCTGAACCAGAACGAGATGGTTTTGATTCGGTCTGAACCACACCGAGATGGTTTTGATTCAAGTCTGAACCGGATCGAGACGGTTTTGATTTAGTCTGAACCAGATCGAGACAGTTTTGATTCAGTCTGAGCCGGATCAAGATGGTTTTGATTCATTCACCTGGTCACACCCTCTTTGATGTAGTACAGCAGACACTCAGACATCAACGGATCCTCGTTCAGATTCACCAGGTGAGGAGTCTGAAACACACACACACACCTGATCATCTCTATACTGTGTGTTTATGTAATATGTGAGTGTGTGTGTGAGTGTGTATACGGACCCCTTTAGGTGAAAACACTCCAACAGTTCCTCCATCCTCTTTAATGGACACTCCCATCTCAGCCAGAATCGTCTCCCTGCACACAGGAAACACAGCGGTCACAATACCATCTGAGCATCTGCATCACAATCTGAAATCAATTTGAATGAAG
Source organism: Carassius carassius (assembly GCF_963082965.1). NCBI lineage: Eukaryota > Metazoa > Chordata > Actinopteri > Cypriniformes > Cyprinidae > Carassius > Carassius carassius. The sequence goes on from NC_081791.1 coordinate 28,359,410, forward strand.
CCATTTCCACTCATGATGAAACAAATATAACACATGAAATATAAAAAAATTATTCAAGTAAATCCTCAAAATTAATGTTTTAGAAGACAATATTTTATAACTCTTATGACCATAATTTTAATATGTCTAATCAAAAACAGTTGCATGCTGGAATTATTAATAGCTTAAAAAACAAAAACTAAACTTGTATTAAAAATAAATGTCGGTCTTACTAGTGCTGTAGGGTTTATCTTGTTGCTATATCAATTATGTTGATAATAATAATATAATAATAAAAAACAGGTAAAATAAAATAAAATTCCAATAAATATCAATATTTTATTTCAACATACTTGTTTATTTGTCTTGTTTGTTTGTTTTGGTTCAAAACCGCTTGCTAGAAGTGCTGTTTCTATGCAGAAGTATTGAATTTTGAGCTAATTAAATACTTCAAGCCAAATCAATATTTTATGTGCATTTATTTACTTACTGGCTGTCATCTGGGGTTTTAGTTTCAGACCTCAAACATTCACCTGCAGCAGTGAAACCAGTGTTTACCTCTCCAGTCGGATCGACTCGGTCTTCCTCAGCTTCTCCTCCCACGTCTCATTCAGCTCAGCCATGATCTTCTCTGTTTCCTGCACACACACACACACACACACAGATTAATGATGCTGATTATCCCATGCTCCTCCCACCACCACAGCCCCGCCCTCTCATACCTTCAGTCTCTCCACTGCCTCCTCATTGGTAATCATCTCGCCCTGAAACTCTTCTAATTGGCCGTGGCCATCCAGAGAGGCGTGGTCACTCTCAGAGGCGGGGCCTTCTCCCAGGGCGGGTGCAGATGTGGGTGGAGCTCCATTGGAGGCGGGGTCAGCAGGCATTAGATTGACGCCCACACGGTTGTTATTGACTTCAGCAGCTGATAGATAAGCAAAGAGACATTTTAAACACAATTGTATGCATCAAACCTTAAAACTTGTGTGTGTGTGTGTGTGTACCTGGAGCAGTGATCAGCCGGCTCAGTCCTTGTGACAGCAGCAGATCTCGGAGTCGGTTCACTTCCTCCTTCAGTTCTCTGATCAGACGAGCGTTTGGATCCTCGTTAATTACAGCGTTACAGCGGATCTGCTTCGCACGGTCAGCATATCTGCACGAACACACACACACACACACACACACACACACACACAGAGGAAGCTCTGAAGAGTTGCACAGATGAATGATTGATTGATTGATTGATTGATTGTTTGATGGATGTACCTGAGAGTGCTGAGTGTTTCCTCATAATTAATATCTGCAGGACTGAGAGCAGCGATCATAGCTGTACGAGAATTACCACCTGAAACAAACACATGCTTCATAACCACAACTCTGCGTGTGTGTGTGTGTGTGTGTGAGAGAGTATGTGCAGTGTGTGTGTGTGTGTGTGTGTGTGTGTGTGTGTGTGTGAGAGAGTA
>NC_081791.1:28365851-28385851 GCF_963082965.1 Carassius carassius
AAAGTTGGTTAAATGACCATGGCTAAACCCATGAGCGGACATGCTCTCAAGGAACGGAATTCCTCACAGAGAGTTGAGGCTGCATCCCAGCTTTGGGATTGCTTCGGGAAAGCGGAGGTTGTTCTGTTTTCGACTAACATGTTCTTTTCTGTTACACTGATGGGGGACACTTTGACGTTGCGCTGGCCGACAGTCTTACTTTATGCATTTCCCCAGGTGAAGATCTTGCCTCTGCTACCTTGCAAAATCAGTGAAGAGAAGGCGTCAGTGATCCTCATTGCCCTGAACTGGCCGAATCAACTGTCTCAAGTGGTAGGCTTGATATGGCATCCCAGCCTGGAGCTGTGGACCCTGTACATGTGGATACTTCAGCCTCCCCGTGTGATTGACATTATCTCGTGCACCCTTTACTAGGCGGCTATTGATTAATTTTATTCGCACACGCGAAGCACAGGCTGGTGGTCAGATTTCTCAGGGAAGTGAGGAGAATATATTCCCCACACCGTCCGTGGATGTTATTGTGACGGTGTATGCGGGTCAGGGACAGGAATGCCCTCTCAACATCAGAGCCCTCAAATGCAGATGAGCCAATGGCAGTTGAGTATCAGTTGAGCTGGGACTGGAGCTCAGACATCTTTAGGTTTCAGCTTCATAGAGAAACATTGGAAGATCCAAAGCTCTCATCGGTTTGATGGTGTGTACGCTATAAAAATAGAAAAACAATGCCTGGGGTATTTGTTACACTGATACCAGTTATCCTGATAATTTATTTTATTCCATTTCCTAAACGCAAACAAGACAGAGCAAAGTGTCCCCAAGCATTCAACCCCAATCCCAATGAAGACAAAATGTAAATTTTTTGTTTGTCATATTCTCTCAAGTTACAATTTTCATCTGCTTAAGCAAAACGTTAATGTCATCTTGTGCTTCAGCAAAGTATCTCTGGCAAAAACTAGCTAACGTTAAAGTTAGGGAGCCCTTGCTAACGTACAAACATAAATAGCTGACTGTTCTCGCGTGATGTACAGTTTAGGTCAAAAACACATAAACAAAGGTAAACATTTCAGTGCCTCTTTATGTTAAACTGGTTAAATTCAAATGAATGTAAAGGTACAATTTGTAAGATATTTGCAGTAAAATATCCAAAAACCACTAGGCTAGTGTTATATATTTTGTCCAGCTGATTACTAACAATATCTCTAATGTTTTCCACTACTATTATTATTATTATTAACAGTTTCGTGGACAAACGCGGAAGTAGCTTCGCGACAAACTTCAACTAGAAAGAGATGCCGATCTCACTTGTGTTTTACTCGACAGGTGAGTTGTTTTGATTCATATCTTTACAGAAAACGTATGATATTATAACGATCAACAAGATTAGTATTATGGGGCATACATGCCAAACGCGGGGCATCGCGTCTCTAGACCCACGCGAGGACGCGTCTGATCCATCGTCTGATCGCGTCTTTGCATTGACTTTGTATGTAATCTTGAACTCGCGTTTGCTATGTATGCCTAATTATTGTGTTTGAATGTACACGAGTGTATATATTTGTTGAACAAGTGGTAATCGTTTTCATATCGTCTGATTGATGGCCGTCAGCGGTTGGGTAGAAAACAAAAAATCCCATCATTCCATGCTCCTTCTTAGCGTCATCAAACCACATGATTGTTATTGTTTTGGTAGTGCGCTCTCTAGTGGCAGGTCCTACTACCTGTACCTTTAATCTTACCCTGCACTACATGAATCCTGGATGTTGTTATCTGACGACCATAATGAGGCATGGAAAGACAATTAGCAACGCCGTTTGTTTGTCCAATTTCGCAACAGAAACTAAGGGGGCGGGGCTTAACAATAGGTCAATTGGCCAGTTTAGTGAACTGTTATCCTATAAGACTTCAAGATTGCGATTCTCGCTTTGTCGTGTTTCTGCTGTCAGGAAACAGAGGTTACGAAAATTCGGAGACATTAGTTTGAGTTCATTTTAAATTTCTCCAATATATCTCAATATTTCCAGATTTAGTGTGAGTGAGTGAGTGAAGTGACATTCAGCCAAGTATGGTGACCCATACTCAGAATTTGTGCTCTGCATTTAACCCATCCGAAATGCACACACACAGAGCAGTGAACACACACACACTGTGAGCACACACCCGGAGCAGTGGGCATCATTTATGCTGCGGCACCCGGGGAGCAGTTGGGGGTTCAATGCCTTGCTCAAGGGCACCTAAGTCGTGGTATTGAAGGTGGAGAGAGAACTGTACATGCACTCCCCCCACCCACAATTCCTGCCGGCCCGGGACTCGAACTCACAACCCTTCGATTGGGAGTCCGATTCTCTAACCACCAGGCCACGACTTCCCTCCATTATCTTCCCTATCTTAACATTTAAGGATGTTAAGATATTTAAAATATATATATACTGTGAAAGAGATTCAATTTTGCAGGTCATGCAGTATTTAATGCTGAGACTATGAATTTAAGACTTTCTGATCTGATTTAAGAGCATCAGGAACCCTGAACTTGTGAATATCAAACACAGTCAATCAGAAATGATGGCATCACATGAGAAGATCAGCAGGAGTTAAAGATTACTCAGTCAGATCAATAGACTGAGAGAATGAGAGACTTTGAGCTGATGAATCCCTCACATCAACTATTCACACACTCACATACAGTACACACACACACACACACACAGGTTATGAGGTTATGTCCTCATAAGTACCCTCTCCTTATAATACCTGTGTCATTATACAGAGTTGTGTCCTGATATGACACAAAAACAAGAGCACACACACACACACACACACACTCATACATACTCTCTCTCACACACACACATACACTCTCTCACGCACACACACACACACACAAACACACTACACAATCTCTCTCTCCCTCTCTCTCTCTCTCTCTCACACACACACACACTCATACATACTCTCGCTCACACACACAAACACACTTCACACTCTCTCTCACACACACACACACACACTCAGAGGGTGTTTAAAGGGCAGAGAGGAATGTTGTGTGTTTGCTGTTTAGCCTAGTTGCTCCAGCTGTCACAATGAAGATACACACACACACACACACACACACACACACACACACACACACTCTCTCTCTCTCTCTCTCTCTCTCTCTCTCTCTCTCTCACACACACACACACACTGCTCTAATCTGTTCAGACATGTTGTGTCTGTTACTCAGAATTAAACTGTTATTATAGGATGATTTAATAAAGAACATGCAGGAGTGACTTTAATAATAAAGTGCAATGCAAATACTTTAACCATTAAAACGTAATTAACTTATTAACTATGTATCATATTTGATGTAATTTCTGTCTGTAAATGATCATGATGATCAAACTCTGCGGTCACAGTCTCCTCACATCTTCAGTCGTCTGATAGTTCAGTGTTTTATCAGTCAATCAGTGTGTTATACATCTCATCTCACTGACACACATTACTGGAGATATAGAGTCATATTCAGAGCAGTTTATATCAGTCTCTGCTCTACTGTTAGAAACAGCTCACTGATCTACAGCAGAATATCATCACAGAAATATCAGTATCTGCAGCAAATTCATGTTTTTACTCATTTTGAGTCTCTAAATAAATCTGAGCTGTTTTTTCCTCCATATTATATCAGATTCACAAAAGCAAAATCATAACACATAAACTTTCCGTCGAACATAAACAACTCTTCCATTTCAAAACATTAGATTTTCGGACTATAGTTTAATATGACTGTATATTATATTACATTAAACAAGGTTATTCCCAGAGATCTGAGGGAAATGTGAGGGGAAATGACTCACCTTCACGGAGAGCGGATGTCTCCGGTGTTTACCGGGAGTTTACCGGCGGACTCCTGCGGGGGCGCTCCGGCTCACCGACTTACACTCTATTTATATTTACACGCAGCCTTTGACCGTATTTGTCGTTATTTCTCCGTTATCCGGGCGAGTGACTGCCGGATCCTTTTCTCGTGATGTCCGGAGCCGCCGGTGTCCGTTAGCCGCGGTCACGAGCGCCGCTGAGAAAGTTTTCGGCGGAGGCCGCGCGCGCCCGATCACCCGCAATCCCGTCGATGACGGAGCTCCTCAGCCGCCGGGAATCTCGCTCGGCGTGTTTCGGGGACAATGAGGGTGTTTTTAAGGAGAAGATGATGAAAAATAAAAAGGAAAAAGTCGCCGCTGGCCGCGGTGTGTGCGCGCGCCCCCCGCCCCGTCCAGTCCAGCAAGTGACGTCACGACGGCGAACCGGACACCAGGGCGGAACCTCAAACACACACGGTCACATTTATACACGGATACAGCGGTGTGTCGAAAACATCGTATTTTATTCAGTATAAGTAGGCCTTGGATATAAAGTTACTTTAAATTGTAATAATATTTTGTCAAATAATAATAAAAAAATACCCAATATTAATATTACTGTTTTATAGTTCACTTTTTCCTAAATTCTGTATATTTTCCACACGTTAGATTAATAAAGTCATGGAAACAAATTTCAAAACACTGCTAGAGGTTCCAACATTCAATAAAAAAACAAAAAACATTTTATATTAATTTTATAGTAATCTAATAAGTAAATAAATAAATTCTGGAAGCATTTGAGGAATATCATGAGAAACAAATTCAGTCAAATGTTTGTTGGTGTATTTAATTAATTAATTAAAAATCTTAATAGCGTGTTTCCACAGTGTTAGAGTGTTTGTGGTGACAGTATTTATACAAACAGACAGTAGTCTGAACATGTTTCAGAGTGTGTTTATGATAATGATTTTACTGTAGAGCCGCATGAGAGTCACATGCTGCGACACACCGGTGTGTGTGTGTGTGTGTGTGTGTGTGTGAGAGAGAGAGAGTGTGAGTGTTTTTGTGTGTGTAGGTGTGTGTGTGTGTCAGGAAACACCTGCATCCAGATTTCCCTAAACCATCACTCTCTCACACACACACACACACACACACACAATCACATAATTTGACCCCAGTAACCTAATCTCAGTTTCCAGTGTAGTTACTGCCACTGAACAATAGTGAATGGATGTGGATCTATGTGGATGTGATCAGAAAGAGTAGAGATTCATTGGTGTGTGTAAACGCATTCGAGTTCGTTTCAGTCTCGGTGTGAACGGGTCTGAACTCCGTGATGAATGCAAATAAAACATAAAATAACGTTCAGTACTATTGATTATTTATAGCCTAGATAATGTCATTAACAGAAATGTTTCACAGCAGCACGTGACCGCACGAGGGTCTAGCTCCAGACACACTCGCCCGTTACCGTCAGCAGCGCGTGACCGGTGACAGCAGCAGCGGGACGCGCGTGCGCGTGCGGGAATATTCGGTTCCGTTATTTCACCCCTCAGCGAACCGAACACAAGCGACCTCGCGAACACACCAGGTTAGAGCGGCGGAAACCGATCGATCCACGCGCGATGAGCGGCGGCGTGTACGGCGGAGGTAAGATCACCATGACAACCGCATCCGCCAGCATCCCGGTATCACCGCATTCATCAACATAGTATGTACATGCTGGTCGAGGAATACCACGGGTTAATATATACACGTGCAGAACAGTAGCGTAGCCAGGAATCACAAAGTAGGTGGGCCCAGAGAAAATCAGGTGGGCACAGCCTAAAATGCATCTGTTATCAAAATAGGCCAACACAACTACAGTACACCTGCTTCTTGAATACACCACAGTTTAATGAGATGTATCATGTCATCATAAGCAGTGTTAAGAACATAACGATAAGCATTTCCACTGCGCGCGGCCACACCACACACACACGCGCATCTGACAGATGCAAAAAACACCATCATTAAATCAGCAGGACAGTAGTGGACAGTGTATAAAAACAATGCTTGGTCTGGCTCAGCGGCCACATAAACCACGTTATTTAACAACATTAACTAGGCAACTAGTGTACATAGTAAACGTAGATTGGCTTACTTTTGATGCGCTTATAACAGGAGACGACGGGGCTTTGAGTTGAACACTGCAATGACTTCGTTATAGTCCAAGGATTCAGTCAATTCTCTCTCAAATGAGAGAAGGGACAAAGAGTTCAGTCTATGTGTCAACATTGTTGCTCTGATACTAGTTTTTATCCGATTTACAGTGGAAAAGAAACGTTCGACAGTACAGCGTGTTATTGGTAGTGTGATGAGGACTCGCAGGAGACGGTTCATTCTTGGAAAGATATCGCATGGGCATGCATCGAGCACCTCCACAAGTGATGGAAATGCCCTGCCATTTGATACTTTTTTTTCTAGTTGCTGAACAAACACCTCATGTTCAGAATCATCAACAGCGATGTTAAAGTGCGCACCGGCAGGCTGTAACAGAGTCTTTTTGCCGAAGGTGTTCGACTGAGGCAAGCACGCAGCGGCTGCTCTCATTAAACCGTACGTGTCAGCCTTAAAACGGGAGTTCAGTTCCATGATCTGCCTGTCTTGTATATCATTCCACAATTGTTTCAGGTCAGAGTTGTCCTTGACAGGTGATGCTTTGCCCACGGTAGACTGGATCAACATATCGCCCAACTTAGCTGGCAACTTCCTCTTTCGCGCCCCAGTGACGTCAAAATTCAGAATGTCATGCATTTTCATCAAATCATCCGTCAGTGCCATAACTTTCTCAAAGTCATTTTCTTCATTCCTGAATGTACTGTAGCTCTCCTTAAGCCCTTCGATTAGATCAATGCAATCTGTTACTGATATAGTGGCAGACTGCAAGCCCTTAGTGGCATAGTCACTCGTTTCAAACAGCTTGTTGAACGTTACAAGTAGAAACAGAAATTTTTTATTTTGCATTTGTTGCAGTAGTGAGTCTGCCTCAAGTTTTGTCTTGCCTGAGCTTTCAGAAAATTCAGCAAGAGTCTCCAATATAGGACCCAAAAGTGTCAGCACTTTACTCACTGCACTTGACCACGAGCTCCATCTGACTTCACAGGACCTCTCTAGCTCCAAATTCGTTTTCCCTGGCCGCAGCTGTTGCTGGATTTCCATAAATCTAGCATGCCTATGTGACCCCGTCATGAAACTATACAGGTTGTTAATGACGACGTCAAAAAATGTTGATATGCTAGGGGACACCTTTGGTGCTGTGCACAGGACGAGGTTAAGGCGGTGGGAATTACAATGCACATATACTGCGTGAGGAAATGTTTTCTTTAAAATCACATGTACTCCTCCTTTATTGCCGGACATAACTGATGCCCCATCGAACCCAATCCAACGCACAAAGCTGGATCCAGCTGCAATGGCTCCAATACTTCCAGGATTTTTGCTGATATAGCACTTGCGTTCATGTTCCCTGTCTCAACAAACCCCACAGCCCTTTCCTTCAGCAGGCCTTTATATATGTATCGGATACATACTGCCACAAGCTCTTTTTTGGATAAGTCTTTACATTCGTCTGCTAAAATTGCATAATGTGTGTCTGTCTCCTCGTGCAAATCCGCCTTTATTTTGCGGATAATTAATGATGCGGCGATTTCCAGGATTTCGTTTTGAATATCAGGGCTAGTGAGTTTCGCGTTTCTAGGCAATTCGTCCAGTCGCCTTTTTATTTCTGGGTGATAGGTGAAGATCAGTTGAAATAATTCTAAGAAGTTGCCTTTGTTCAGTGCCTCTTCAGTTTCACGATGCCCACGCAAGGGAATGTCTTGTTTTGCACAAAATAAAACGAGGTCTATCACAACTTTAAAGTGTTCTCTGTTTCTTTCCACAAACGAACTGTTGACAGCGTCTTTGTGCAGCTGGTTAATTATATTTCCCCGTCCTGGTTTATGGCTTTGTCTGTATCCTTCAGTCCTGCCCAGCGCTGCAGTATGTGCCCTGCTAGTCTCGTGTTTAACACAACACTGGGAGAGATGCTTTCAGTCTCTAAAGCCAGTTTTTATAAATCGGCTCTCAGTGGCTGCTTCAGGGAAATGGCGACATGGCTTACAAAACACAGCGTCTCTCGAAATACTGTACTCTAGCCATGGGAACTTTTCATACCAACGGGCATTAAAACTTCTTCCTTTGCCTGCTATAGTGGTGACCGGAAATGAACTGAGTTTGGGCTGGGTAACAGGGTCATCAATGGTGGATAAGTCGGATGGGGCTGTTACATCCTCAGTGCTGGCCCTAGGCTTAGCCGAGTCTGAAACAATGAACGCACATAACGCTGTGATAGTAAATCATGATTCATTCGTGTTCATTATTGCACATTTGTATATAGGCCTATTACATGGCTGTATGTACCTGTACACTGGCATGTAGGTGAGGTAGATGTTAGAGAATGGAGCACTGCTGGTGATGGAGAAATGGCTGAATTAATGTAATCACAAGCAGAGCTGTTCAGCTCCTTACTACTGACTGATGGCTGAGGCTCCTGAACATCTGCATCATCTTCCTCCTGCGGCGGCCGTGGTCTTTTTGACACGAACTTTAATAAGTTGCTCTGTTTCATTTTTCATACTTCGCTAAACTTCAGTGTCCCTCTGTGAAATGTGCTCGTCGTTGTGAAGGGGGGGTGGGGTGTTCGCAATCTGACGCGGGCATTTCATAATCACCATGACAACCAAACAAGAATCAAGAAACATTAAGATTTATTTTTATAGGTCAAGTATTGTGATAGTTGCAACATAATTTACTCCTTCTGTTGCGATTATCACAATACTTGACCTATAAAAATAAATCTTAATGTTTCTTGATTCTTGTTTGGTTGTCATGGTGATTATGAAATGCCCGCGTCAGATTGCGAACAGCCCACCCCCCCCCCCCTTCACAACGACGAGCACATTTCACAGAGGGACACTGAAGTTTAGCTAAGTATGAAAAATGAAACAGAGCAACTTACTAATGTTCGTGTCAAAAATACATTATTGTTGAATATTGTTAGGCTACATTGTGAGGCCAATGACTGGATGGGCCTGACTGACAGGTGGTAGCTACGCGAGTGGTGCAGAATACATGCTTTTACCATGGTATACTCGTCCTGTCTGCTGGGGGTCATCAACAGAGTGAACACTAGAGGATAAAGATTTAACGTGTTTTATCATATGGCGTATTATTGTATGAATGTCTGCTTAGGGACCAATTTTGATCACGTGACACATCAGCTAACCGTAATGAGGTTTTTCACAATTAACCTGAGCACACAGCTGATGATGAACTTCTGTTATAATAAAGTTATCATTCATAAACTACCCCTGACATCTCTCTCTCCTCTCCACATGGACACGGTCCAGTCAGAGTCCATCATGAAGACACTCACAGATCACAAACCTTCACTTTATGGGTTCATGTCAATCTGCTTTACAATAATGTGTATGGAAGAGGTTTACTGATCAAACAGAGATGATATTAATATGATCAGACAGTTATAATAATTGATCACACATCTATGTGTGTCTCAGATGAAGTGGGTGCTCTGGTGTTTGACATCGGCTCCTTCTCCACGAGAGCAGGATACGCAGGAGAGGACTGTCCGAAGGTGACCACCCTATCTATCTATCTATCTATCTATCTATCTATCTATCTATCTATCTATCTATCTATCTATCTATCTATCTATCTATCTATCTACAACCCGAATTCCGGAAAAGTTGGGACGTTTTTTAAATTTTAATAAAATGAAAACTAAAGGAATTTCAAATCACATGAGCCAATATTTTATTCACAATAGAACATAGATAACGTAGCATATGTTTAAACTGAGAAATTTTACACTTTTATCCACTTAATTAGCTCATTTAAAATTTAATGCCTGCTACAGGTCTCAAAAAAGTTGGCACGGGGGCAACAAATGGCTAAAAAAGCAAGCAGTTTTGAAAAGATTCAGCTGGGAGAACATCTAGTGATTAATTAAGTTAATTGATATCAGGTCTGTAACATGATTAGCTATAAAAGCTTTGTCTTAGAGAAGCAGAGTCTCTCAGAAGTAAAGATGGGCAGAGGCTCTCCAATCTGTGAAAGACTGCGTAAAAAAATTGTGGAAAACTCTAAAAACAATGTTCCTCAACGTCAAATTGCAAAGGCTTTGCAAATCTCATCATCTACAGTGCATAACATCATCAAAAGATTCAGAGAAACTGGAGAAATCTCTGTGCGTAAGGGACAAGGCCGGAGACCTTTATTGGATGCCCGTGGTCTTCGGGCTCTCAGACGACACTGCATCACTCATCGGCATGATTGTGTCAATGACATTACTAAATGGGCCCAGGAATACTTTCAGAAACCACTGTCGGTAAACACAATCCGCCGTGCCATCAGCAGATGCCAACTAAAGCTCTATCATGCAAAAAGGAAGCCATATGTGAACATGGTCCAGAAGCACCGTCGTGTCCTGTGGGCCAAGGCTCATTTAAAATGGACTATTTCAAAGTGGAATAGTGTTTTATGGTCAGACGAGTCCAAATTTGACATTCTTGTTGGAAATCACGGACGCCGTGTCCTCCGGGCTAAAGAGGAGGGAGACCTTCCAGCATGTTATCAGCGTTCAGTTCAAAAGCCAGCATCTCTGATGGTATGGGGGTGCATAAGTGCATACGGTATGGGCAGCTTGCATGTTTTGGAAGGCTCTGTGAATGCTGAAAGGTATATAAAGGTTTTAGAGCAACATATGCTTCCCTCCAAACAACGTCTATTTCAGGGAAGGCCTTGTTTATTTCAGCAGGACAATGCAAAACCACATACTGCAGCTATAACAACAGCATGGCTTCGTCGTAGAAGAGTCCGGGTGCTAACCTGGCCTGCCTGCAGTCCAGATCTTTCACCTATAGAGAACATTTGGCGCATCATTAAACGAAAAATACGTCAAAGACGACCACGAACTCTTCAGCAGATGGAAATCTATATAAGGCAAGAATGGGACCAAATTCCAACAGCAAAACTCCAGCAACTCATAGCCTCAATGCCCAGACGTCTTCAAACTGTTTTGAAAAGAAAAGGAGATGCTACACCATGGTAAACATGCCCCGTCCCAACTATTTTGAGACCTGTAGCAGAAATCAAAATTGAAATGAGCTCATTTTGTGCATAAAATTGCAAACTTTCTCAGATCTATCTATCTATCTATCTTTCAAATTAAACAGTATCAGATGAGAATAAAACTTGATCTGAATAATGAATGTCTCCTGTGGAGCTGCTTTATAGCTGAAACTGAATCAGTTTTCATAATTGATGAATTTTGCAACATGAACACTGTTCTTTTCCTGTTCCTCACTTTAAAGCGATTTAAAACAATCTGTATTTTATAAATAAATTGACTTGACCTGAACGACCCATGAACCCAGAGCTCGGAGAATCATCCTGAAGGTCTGGAGCTCCTAGAGTCTGACTGAACATCACATGATTATCATCAGTTACGTTCCTGTTTGCTGTTCAGGCAGATTTCCCCACCACTATAGGAGTGAATGCTGAGGAGGAGGGGCCAGCCGACATGGGGGCGGAGCAAGAGATCAACAGTGGGAGGAGTTATTACATAGACACCACAGCCCTGCATGTGCCACGGGCGGGTGTAGAACTCATCTCTCCACTGAAGAACGGCATGAGTACGACACACACACTCACACACAAACAGACACAATCACACACACACACACACACACACACACACACACACACACAAAACACACATATATACACACTCACACTCACACACACACACACACTCAAAACACACATATATACACACTCACACTTACACACACTCAAAACACACACATATATACACACTCACACACACACACAATCAGACACAATCACACTCACACACGCATATACACACACACACACACACACACACACACTCACACACACACACACACAATCAGACACAATCACACTCACACACGCACACACACACACACACACACACACAGGATTTAATATTAAACACAAAAATATATTCTGTAGAATGTCTGTTTCTATTGTGTTCTCACTTGATGTCTTTTAGTTGAGGACTGGAACGCATTTCAAGCCATAATCGACCACATCTACAGCAAACACATCAAATCTGAGCCCAGTTTACACCCAGTTCTGATGTCTGAGGCTCCTGTGAGTACATCATCACTCTTACACCAGTGTTTAAACCGCTCTTAATATGTGAGCGACGACAGGAGGACACTTCTGTCTCCAGATGATCCAGACTCAGAGGACATCTGCTGTATTTTTCATCTGAAGTAATGTTCCAATCTTTCTCTCATGACAGTGGAACTCGCGGGCGAAGAGAGAAAAACTAACAGAACTCATATTCGAGCATTACAACATCCCTGCCTTCTTCCTGTGCAAGACTGCTGTGCTCACCGCGTATCCAATCAGAAAGCACAACTCGGGAACATCAGCCAATCAGAATCCAGAGAGGCTGAGTGCCCTCGTGTGTTAATGATGTCATGATGTTTGTACGTCACCTTAACCTGATTGACTGCAGCTTTGCTAACGGTCGCGCCACGGGCCTCGTGCTGGACAGCGGGGCCACACACACCACTGCCATCCCAGTGCATGATGGGTACGTCCTGCAGCAAGGTAAACAGTAGATCATGCATTAGTTAGTAGATCATCTAGTTGATCAACATGATCAAAACTTTGCTGATTTATTTATTAAAACATATGCTTTTTTTACTGTTTTTAGTATTTTAGGGTTATGTACAGAGTGTCACAAATTAACAAGCCAAGAAATGTCACCTTTATTTCAATATCGCTTTATACAATACAGATAGTATTAGACAGGACCAGACTGTATTACAGTTACAGACAAGAACATAATGATTCAGTGATGCAAGCAGAATTCACTTCTGTTCTGTTTAGATGCTGTAAAATAATGTTAAACAGTAATTATTTGATCAATAGCTCCTAAGCCTCTAATGTGAATTTACATTGCAGGGGCAAGCACTTACAAACACTTAATAACCTACAGCAATCATTTGATCATGAATTTGAATCATTCGATTCAGATCGGGACTTTGGAGCGAGTTCGTGAATCATTCGATTCAGATCGGGAGTGTGTGAATCATTCGATTCAGATCGGGAGTGCGTGAATCATTTGATTCTGATCGGGAGTGCATGAATCATCGGTTCAGGGGTGCGTTTCCCGTACAACGACGTAGCTCGCAGATTAATCACCATAGTATGATGCATCATTATGAATACGAACGACCTAGTCACGACTGTTTCCCGAAACCATGGTAACCTGTGTCGCAGATCCATCATTCAAACTATGTTGGTTTGAGCCGTCGTTCTTCTTCTTCTTCTTCTTCTTCGATCTAATGGCTGACTGGAGCCATGAGCACATACCGCCACCTACATATGTATTTTGGGATGTTTTTACAAAGATAATTCACTTGACAAACGCATCGTTTTTTTCCGCACAAACGAAAGGATGGCTGCGTTCCAATTGGCAAGATTAATGCTTTCAGAGGGCACTTCTAAGGGAGAATAATTGCGAGGGCCACGCTGCTATATAGTTTCAAACTGAATTTGTAATAATAATAAAGAAGGCGAATTAGGTAATAAATGACAACTTTAAGTCTTTTAAATCACTCAAAGTGGATGGTGAAATCTTCTAAAGGGCATAGGCAAGGGTCGATAACTCTGAATAGAACACAGCCAAGGTGCAGCGCATTCAATGACGTCGACACAGCAAACCAACGACGAACTATGCCTCTAACCACAGGTGAAGAGCTGTGATCTCGGCGCGAGTGCGTGAATCATTCGATTCAGACCGGGACTTCGAGCGAGTGCGTGATTCATTCGATTGCGATCGGGACTTCGGCGCGAGTGCGTGAATCATTCGATTCAGACGGGGACTTCGGCGCGAGTGCGTGAATCATTCGATTCAGATCGGGACTTCGAGCGAGTGTGTGAATCATTCGATTCAGATCGGGACTTCGAGCAAGTGTGTGAATCATTCGATTCAGATCGGGACTTCGAGCAAGTGTGTGAATCATTCGATTCAGATCGGGACTTCGAGCGAGTGCGTGAATCATTCGATTCAGATGGGGACTTCGAGCGAGTGCGTGAATCATTCAATTCAGATGGGGACTTCGAGCGAGTGCGTGAATCATTCGATTCAGATGGGGACTTCGAGCGTGTGCGTGAATCATTCGATTCAGATCGGGACTTCGAGCGAGTGCGTGAATCATTCGATTCAGATCGGGACTTCGAGCGAGTGCGTGAATCATTCGATTCAGATGGGGACTTCGAGCGAGCTCGTGAATCATTCAATTCAGATCGGGACTTCGAGCGAGTGCGTGAATCATTCGATTCAGATGGGGACTTCGAGCGAGTGCGTGAATCATTCGATTCAGATCGGGACTTCGAGCGAGTGCGTGAATCATTCGATTCAGATGGGGACGTCGAGCGAATGCGTGAATCATTCGATTCAGATGGGGACGTCGAGCGAGTGCGTGAATCATTCGATTCAGATGGGGACTTCAAGCGAGTGCGTGAATCATTCGATTCAGATGGGGACTTCGAGCGAGTGCGTGAATCATTCGATTCAGATCGGGACTTCGAGCGAGTGCGTGAATCATTCGATTCAGATCGGGACTTCGGAGCGAGGGCGTGAATCATTCAATTCAGATCGGGACTTCGAGCGAGTGCGTGAATCATTCGATTCAGATCGGGACTTCGAGCGAGTGCGTGAATCATTCAATTCAGATGGGGACTTCGGCGCGAGTGCGTGAATCATTCGATTCAGATCGGGACTTCGAGTGAGTGCGTGAATCATTCGATTCAGATGGGGACTTCGAGCGAGTGCGTGAACCATTCGATTCAGACCGGGACTTGGGCGCGAGTGCGTGAATCATTTGATTCAGATGGGGACTTCGAGCGAGTGCGTGAATTATTCGATTCAGATCGGGACTTCGAGCGAGTGCGTGAATCATTCGATTCAGATCGGGACTTCGAGCGAGTGCGTGAATCATTCGATTCAGACCGGGACTTCGGCGCGAGTGCGTGAATCTTTTGATTCAGATGGGGACTTCGAGCGAGTGCGTGAATCATTCGATTCAGATCGGGACTTCGAGCGAGTGCGTGAATCATTCGATTCAGATGGGGACTTCGAGCGAGTGCGTGAATCATTCGATTCAGATGGGGACTTCGAGCGAGTGCGTGAATCATTCGATTCAGATGGGGACTTCGAGCGAGTGCGTGAATCATTTGATTCAGATGGGGACTTCGGAGCGAGTGCGTGAATCATTTGATTCAGATGGGGACTTCGGCGCGACTGCGTGAATCATTTGATTCAGATGGGGACTTCGAGCGAGTGCGTGAATCATTTGATTCAGATCGGGACTTCGAGCGAGTGCGTGAATCATTCGATTCAGACCGGGACTTCGGCGCGAGTGCGTGAATCTTTTGATTCAGATGGGGACTTCGAGCGAGTGCGTGAATCATTCGATTCAGACCGGGACTTCGAACGAGTGCGTGAATCATTCGATTCAGATGGGGACTTCGAGCGAGTGCGTGAATCATTTGATTCAGATGGGGACTTCGGCGCGAGTGCGTGAATCATTTGATTCAGATGGGGACTTCGGCGCGAGTGCGTGAATCTTTTGATTCAGATGGGGACTTCGGCGCGAGTGCGTGAATCTTTTGATTCAGATGGGGACTTCGAGCGAGTGCGTGAATCATTCGATTCAGATCGGGACTTCGAGCGAGTGCGTGAATCATTCGATGGGGACTTCGAGCGAGTGCGTGAATCATTTGATTCAGATGGGGACTTCGGCGCGAGTGCGTGAATCTTTTGATTCAGATGGGGACTTCGGCGCGAGTGCGTGAATCTTTTGATTCAGATGGGGACTTCGAGCGAGTGCGTGAATCATTCGATTCAGATCGGGACTTCGAGCGAGTGCGTGAATCATTCGATTCAGATGGGGACTTCGAGCGAGTGCGTGAATCATTTGATTCAGATGGGGACTTCGGCGCGAGTGCGTGAATCATTTGATTCAGATGGGGACTTCGGCGCGAGTGCGTGAATCATTCGATTCAGATGGGGACTTCGGCGCGAGTGCGTGAATCATTCGATTCAGATGGGGACTTCGGCGCGAGTGCGTGAATCATTTGATTCAGATGGGGACTTTGGAACGAGTGCGTGAAGTCAGAAGTCCAAGTCAGACATCGCTTGTTATGATTTTAAACGAGATGAGAAGAACGAGAGAAATGGAGCTGTTCGGTTCTTCGAATCAGTTGCGTCACAAAATGATTCACTGTTTCGAACCGCGTTACTCTGGCGACACCTGGTGGTCAAAAGTGTGAAATGCAACGAAAACTAAGTTCAACAGTCTGTGGTTCAAACATGTGCAATGTCATCATTAACGAACCAAAAATGCTTGTTACAAATCACCAAACACCATTAAATACGAAATAGATGTCTAATATGTAGTATGTTTTCTGTGTAGCAAAGTCTACACAAGTACATTTTGCTGATGAAATAAACACTTTAAACTAGTGCACCTGCAGCTCTTATCTGATCTTCTTTTTCAGGAGCTTATTGATTAGAGTTAGGCTTGTTCATTGCAATTTACAGAGCAATTATTGTATTGGTTTATCATTTGTTTGCAGCAGTCAAACTAATGACCTCCATCAGCTGATGATGTGTGGTGTGTGTTCTTGTGTTCAGGGATCGTGAAGTCTCCTCTGGCCGGTGATTTCATTACCATGCAGTGCCGAGAGCTGTTTCAGGAGATGAACATCGACACGGTTCCTCCGTACATGATCGCGTCTAAGGTAGTGTGTTCCTCCCGCTGTGTGTGTGTGCTTCATTCAGTCTCTTACACTATGTGTGTGTGTGTGTGTGTGTAGTGTTCAGTCTCTCAGTCTGTGTGTGTGTGTCTGTCAGGAGCCCGTGAGAGAAGGAGCTCCGCCGCTGTGGACCAAGAAAGACAAACTCCCTCCCGTCACCAAATCCTGGCACACGTACATGTGCAACGTAAGAGTCTGCAAGAACACAAGGATGACACGTATGTGACGTGAGTGTCATGTGATCGCTGTATGTCACTCTTTCAGGAGGTGATTCAGGATTTCCAGGCATCTGTTCTACAGGTGTCTGACTCTCCGTATGATGAACAGTGAGTGCAACATACACATGCAAACACACACACATTTAAACACATAAAAACGTGTGCACATTCACTTGTAAATACACACACACACACGGATCTGATCTGGTGTTGGTTCAGGGTTGCTGCACAGATGCCGACGGTGCACTATGAGATGCCCAGTGGCTACAGCACAGATTACGGAGCGGAGAGGTTACGGATCCCTGAGGGTCTGTTTGATCCGTCCAATGTGAAGGTGAAGTCCTGATCACGTGTGCTTCAGAAGTGCTTATGGAGGTGATGTCTCCTGCAGAAGGAGAGTTTGTGATGTTGATCTGCGTGTGCATGTTCTCAGGGTCTGTCCGGTAACACCATGCTGGGGGTCGGACATGTGGTCACTACCAGCATCGGCATGTGTGACATCGACATCCGGCCGGTGAGAGAGAGAGAGAGAACACCGCGCCTCGTGCATGTTATTCCGTGATGTTCTGCTGTCTTTATGTGTGTGTGTGTGTGTGTGTGTGTGTGTGTTGAGGGTCTGTACGGCAGCGTGATCGTGACCGGAGGAAACACACTCCTGCAGGGCTTCACAGAGAGACTCAACAGAGAACTGTCTCAGAAAGCTCCGCCGGTGAGTCCTGGTCTCAGTCTGATCTCCGTCTGATCTCATCTTCGCTGATGATCTCTGTCTGTGTTCAGAGCATGAGACTGAAGCTGATCGCCTGCAACAGCTCCATCGAGAGGAGATTCAGCTCCTGGATCGGAGGATCTATCCTGGCATCACTGGTGACGATCACAACACACTGCAGCTGAAGACTCCTTCATATCACATACTTACATATCGTCTATTAATATAGAACTGAACTAATGTGTTGGTCCTCAGGGAACCTTCCAGCAGATGTGGATTTCAAAGCAGGAGTATGACGAGGGAGGAAAACAGAGCGTGGAGAGAAAATGCCCCTGAAACACACACACACACACAGATAAACAGAGACACACACAGAGACACAAACAAACACGGAGACACACACACAGTCAAACACACACACAGAGACACACACACACACAGACACACAGATAAACACAGAGACACACACAAAGACACACAGTCTAACACACACATGAAACACATGCACTTCATCATGAACTGCTGAATTATGTTTCTGTATAAACTACATGTGACTGATCTGAATACAGTATTTACAGTAACTCTGTCAGAAGCCCAATAAACTGAGAAATACCTTCATGTGTTCAGGAAGCTTCATTCATGTAGAACACATTAGCAGAAAACAGAGAGACAAACAGACAGATAGATAGATAGATAGATAGACAGACAGACAGACAGACAGATAAATAGATAGATGGACAGACAGACAGATAAATAGACAGACATAAATAGACAGACAGACAGATAGAGACAGACAGACAGATAAATAGATAGATGGACAGACAGACAGACAGACAGATAGATAGAAAGATAGACAGACAGATTGATAGACAGACAGCTAGACAGACATAGATAGACAGACAGACAGAGAGACAGACAGATAGACGAACAGACAGACAGATAAATAGACAGATAGACAGACAGACAGACAGACAGACAGTAGGGCTGTCAACGAATATTCTAAATTCGAATATGTATTCGAATAGTTAAAAAAAAAACGAATTTCGAAGGTGAAAATTAATATTCGAATAAAAAAAAAAATGTGGGAAAAAGGCCGGCGGTATTAGAGGCGTGGTTGTCTGCTTTGCGAGTGGGAGGGTTCAGGGACAGGTCACAGCCTCACAGGAGTCACACTGTCTGGCACAGCATCACTGCTGAAAGTTGACGCGTCTTCATGGAAGATGACAGCAAGTGCAGAGCCCAACTCGACCGCAGCAGAGAAAATGAGGTAAAATTGTTGACCCGCGAGATAAAGTTGTATGCAAGCTATTTAAGATACAGTTAGCAGTTAGCATACCATTCGACCACTAGCAACATGAGGTCACATCTCAAAAATGTGCACCCAAATGAGCATGGCATAATGTGTGGAACTCCAGCTAAACAGTCACGTCTTGACACTTAACGTTACTTTGCATCGCCCGCCACAAGCTCTTTGTCTGCAACATGACAAGAGGCCATAACGGATAAAATAATTTCGTTCATTTGTAAGGACATGAGAGCGATCAGTATCGCGGATGGGGCTTCGGGGAGTTCTGTCAAGCAATGGATCCGAGGTTTGATTATTTATCGTTTCATGTCAAGGAAAAGTTCCATGTTTACCACAGCACAGCTCGCTCGGAGCATTCAATGTCAGTTCTATACAGTGGCGCCCCCAGAAAATATTTACAGGGGTGGCCAGATGAGGCCACAGTAAATCTTGGGGTGGCACACCAAAATAAAGAGAAAATAATTAAGGGTTTCCAATATTGACAAAAAAAAAAAAGGTATCCCTGGTATTTCTGGGATTTTATCGATAACGATAAATACACAATAATGTCACTTTAATTGTGCTGATATCTTATTTCTAATTGTGCTGACAGATGACTCCTGAATTTTTTATTTTTACCTTTACGCCATTTTTTCTAGAAGTGTGCACCATCTTTTAGGTCAAATACTTGCATTTGGGCTGTTACCAAGCAAATGCAATCAGTATCAACAAAAATGATCTTTGCAATGCAAAGAAAACAGAAGCTGCATCTGAAGTGCCATTGAGATGTTTTTACACACTGTTTAATGCAGCTCTGTGGGACATGGTAACTTTAGCCTGCAGTTATAAATTAATAAATAATGTTCTGATATTTTAAAAATAAAACATTGAAAACTGATGTTCGAAATTATTTAAAAAATAAGAAGGTACCGTAAATATGAAATTAAAACCAGCAGTAGGTGGCAGTGAGTCACTGTTAATAAGTGAGTCATTGCGATTGAACCGAATCATTTAAACGGGTGATTTATTCA
>NC_081791.1:28390851-28393351 GCF_963082965.1 Carassius carassius
AATTAAAGATATGGGGACAACTGCAAATGTAAGTTTCATTTTAAATACAGATAATTAATTATTAAACTAATGTATTTATCGTTATTTGGCAAACTCAAAAACTCAAAACTGTTTTGACATAACCCATGTCCCCATTTTTCAAAACGCTTTTAAATCATACAGAATGAGTTTTTTTGAGAAAGTAAAAATGCAGAAAGTTTCCTGTGAGGGTTAGGGTTAGGTGTAGGGTTGGTGTAGGGCCAGAGAATATACAGTTTGTACAGTATAAAAACCATTACACCTATGGGATGAACACACTTTACACAAACATGAGTGTGTGTGTGTGTGTGTGTGTGTGTGTGCGAGTGAGTGAGTGTCAGGGTGTGTGTGTGTGTGTGCGAGTGAGTGAGTGAGTGTGTGTGCGAGTGAGTGAGTGTCAGGGTGTGTGTGTGTGTGTGTGTGTGTGCGAGTGAGTGAGTGTCAGGGTGTGTGTGTGTGTGTGTGTGTACGAGTGAGTGAGTGTCAGGGTGTGTGTGTGTGTGTGTGTGTGTGTGTGCGAGTGAGTGAGTGTCAGGGTGTGTGTGTGTGTGTGTACGAGTGAGAGTGTCAGGGTGTGTGTGTGTGTGTGTGCGAGTGAGAGTGTCAGGGTGTGTGTGTGTGTGTGTGCGAGTGAGTGAGTGAGTGTGCGAGTGAGTGAGTGTCAGGGTGTGTGTGTGTGTGTGTGTGTGTACGAGTGAGTGAGTGTCAGGGTGTGTGTGTGTGTGTGTGTGTGTGTGTGTGTGTGTGTGTGTGTGTGTGTGTGCGAGTGAGTGAGTGTCAGGGTGTGTGTGTGTGTGTGTACGAGTGAGTGAGTGTCAGGGTGTGTGTGTGTGTGTGTGTGTGCGACTGAGTGAGTGTCAGGGTGTGTGTGTGTGTGTGTGTGCGCGAGTGAGTGTGTGTGCGAGTGAGTGAGTGTCAGGGTGTGTGTGTGTGTGTGCGCGAGTGAGTGAGTGTCAGGGTGTGTGTGTGTGTGTGTGCGCGAGTGAGTGAGTGTCAGGGTGTGTGTGTGTGTGTGTGCGAGTGAGTGAGTGTCAGGGTGTGTGTGTGTGTGCGACTGAGTGAGTGTCAGGGTGTGTGTGTGTGTGAGAGTGTGTGCATGTGTGTGCGACTGAGTGAGTGTCAGGGTGTGTGTGTGTGTGTGCGACTGAGTGAGTGTCAGGGTGTGTGTGTGTGAGAGTGTGTGCATGTGTGTGTGTACCGGTCATATCCGTGTGCTCCAGCACTGGCTCCAGTGGACAGAATGAAGTGCTGCAGTTCAACAGTTCAGACTCTGAGTGTGAGCTCGTTTCTCTATGTGCTCTTGTCTCTCTCTCCTCTGGTCTCGTCCCTCGCTCTCTCTCCTCTGGTCTCATCCCTCGCTCTCTCTCCTCTGGTCTCATCCCTCGCTCCTCTCTCTCTCTAGACAGATGCAGAACCACGGCCCGCGGAGCTGCTTGATCAAACAGGGTCAGTGTGACGCTTCACTTCACAAAAACAAACATCTATAACACTGATCAGGATGCTGAATGTGTCATGTCTCACAGTATAAATGTTCAAAATATGCATATATTAACATACAAAACTGACTATGAAAAATATTATGAACTTCTTCTTTATGTTATTTATGGCTCTAACAACATCTTTGACATACTTCTTGATTAATCACATAGATTTGAACATTATTGTGACATAACTAAATAAACCTTCAAGAACAGACCGTGTGTCCACTAATATCTGACCATATGAGAGAGAGCCTGCTCACCTGACGCTTGTGTGTCACTCTTAGGAGGAGAAGAGGATGTTTTAGATGCTTCCCACTGAGGGACGGGTGATAAAAAACTCTCCATCTACACACACACACACACACATCAGTGTCCTATATGCACTATAATGACTGGCTGAAATATGAGGATTATTATCTAATGACAGCTGTACCTGCTCCTGATTGGTCAACAGCCGTAAAGCCTCCGCCCAATGGGAGCGCATCATTCCCTGAAGGCGGGACACAAGCTCCTCCCTCTGCATCTCCAGCTTCCTTTTAGACGCTGCCATGGAAACCAGCTCCTCCTGCATCTCTGACAGTCTACACACACACACACACACACACACACACACACAAGATTATACACATGATCATGATCTAACATGAAACACACACACACACACTCAGAGCAGTACTTGTGCTGGTAGCTGTGTGTGAGATGCTGCAGTTTGTCGTCTTTCTCCTGTAACCGTGTTCTGAACTGATCCAGCTGAGCCGCCAGCTCCCGCTCGTGCCGCGCACTCAGATCCAGCAGCTGCTTCCTGCCACACACACACACACACACTCTTATTACCGTCTTCACTCTGAGCTCATGATGTCGTCTCTCTCAGGGGTGTGTGTACCTGTGTTGTTGTCGTAGGTGTGTGTTGTGTGTCGTGTTCTCCTCCTGTACCGCCGTCAGTCTCTCATTGATCTGCTGCTCTAACGACAGACGAAACTCCGCCTCCATCTGAGACTTCT
>NC_081791.1:28398351-28403351 GCF_963082965.1 Carassius carassius
ATTAATGAATTAGGGACACTCCTGGAACAATCAGCAGCACCTGACCTCACGCTACATGACTCCAACATAAAGCTCTTGCTGTTTGCAGGTGATCTGGATCTGCTGTGTCCAACAGAACCTAGATCTGTCAGACTTGGGCCCTGACCATTAATCCTAACAAAACTAAAGTACTAACACACTCCAGAAAAGACCCAGAGTTCAGAGAAAGAGACACAACTTCACCCTCAGTATGACCGAACTACACATACCTCGGGCTGAAGATAAGTGCAACTGGTAAACTAAACTTGGCTGTGAATGAAGTAAAAGAGAAAGCCAGAAGGGCCTTTTATGCATTCAAAAAATCTATCCAAATTGAAATACCAATTCGAATCTGGCTCAAAATATTCCAATTATCAACTTATTATGAGTTCTGTAAGAGTCTCCTCAGAGTGCAGAGGAACACTACAAACAACACACGCAGGGCAGAATTAGGCCAATAACCTCTACTAATGCACATTGAGAAACGACCAATCACATTCTGGAAACACATAAAAATGAGTGACCCCAACTCTTACCATTGAAAGCCCTTAAAAACCATGAAGTGGACCCTGAAAAAGTCCCGATTCAGAAACTGACAACGTGTCGTTGAATTACAGAAGAAGAAAAAACAGATGGTAGGCTATTGTCACGAAGTTCTTGTTTGGCCAAATCAATATAAGCTTTTCTGTCTTAGCTTTCATATTTTATAAGCTTTCACTAGTCATCTAGTGCTCATGTTTCTCTGTGGCTCAGCTGCGCGTACACGTTCATGAATAGCACCAGGCCTTGTTTGTTAGTACCGTAGTTGTGTGTGTGTGTGGGACGTGAAATGCTGAAAACTGTGAAAATTAAGTCTCAAAATCCAAATCACCCGAACAAGATCGACTCGAACTAGATGTCAATGAATGCACGCGTGTCACCCGATCCACATATGCATGGATTCCTTCTTGCACGAGCAATTTATGATATATTAATGCAGAACAGAACATTTTCATTTGCAAACATGTCTGTGTATGTACAAATCGCTGCACAATCATTTAATCCCGAATCAAATTGAAAGGCATTTGTTTGTGTGGATACATGTATAAAAGTTATGCAGTACATAGATAATCTTGCGTGCATCTATTAATCATTTTGAGTCTAATTTCATCCCATATAAACACACTGATGATCTCAGGATTAATGGACAGGGCCTACCTGGCTGCGTGACCTTTGACCTCCTGCTGTCGGCTGTGCTGTAAAGAGCTGTAGAGATGAGCGGTGACCTGACGAGAAGATGAGAGCACTGAGAGAGACGACGGCCAGGAACGGGTCAGTGAGAGAGGAAGACCATCATCATCATCATCAGCAGCAGCAGCAGCAGCAGCAGCAGCTCGGTCCACTGACATCATCTCACTGCACACACACACACATCACACACGCACACACACACACACAGGTGAATCTCATCAGTTATTCAGATATATATACACATTAGTGCTGACAAATGATTAATAGCATCCTATATATACACACACACACGCACACGCACACACACACACAAGCGTGCATTTTTTTTGTATTGTATTGTATTTATATATTATATTACACACTCAATATATTAAGTAAACAAACTTTTGAATGTGATTAATCAAGATTAATTGTTACATATATATATATATATATATATATATTAGTGGTGGGCCGTTATCGGCGTTAACTTGAGACTCTTATCGGGCGATATAAAAATATGGCCGTTAATCTATTCTCAGAGTTGGGTTGGGAGCTGGGTCTATACCAAGCAAGCAATGATGACTTTCACCTTGATATTTTATATAACCGACTGGCTGAGGCCAGCCTAAAAAGATGCTCAGGACAGTTGACGGGTCACTGCTGCGCATCGTCACGAAAGCTTGTCTTTTTCACATGTTTTTAAGCCTTACCGCTTGTCGATTTAAACATTAAAGCATCCAAACACAAGACGCGGGAAAGCTGAACAGAGTAACGTTAGCTGGTTACTCGCGCGCTGTGTGTGGTGCGGAGAGAGAGAGAGCCGCGTATCACGGACAGCGACACTGAACCGAGCTCTCTTCTGAGAGGTTCTCCTCGAAGTCCCTCCTGCACCTGAACGAACAAATACAAATCGCAGTTTGAACAAACAAAAAGATGTGAAAGAGCCCAATTCAGTTCTGCGGTGTTCTGGTGTTCAGGGCTCACGCAGAGAAAGGCGTCTCAAAACACTTGAACATCGAATCTGCTTATTTTTGCTCTTGTGCCGACAAATACATACAAAATATGTCAAAATATCCAAACGTCTGCAGTGCGTGTGCGTTATGTATGTGGTGCAGCACTGACTCGATGTGCTTTCACACAGGACGTGTTTGCAGTCCGCTACACGGTACATGAACGATCGCTGCACTGCTGCAGACGCAACGCTCCTGGAATCCGTTAACATGGACACGTAAAACAATACACAACGCATACGCACTGCAGACGGAGTGTGTGTGAAACAGGTGTAAGGTTGTTTGCACCTTGTGCAATGTAGAATTAGTTTTCAGCTTTTTCAAGCACAATGTGATGCATTTTGGAGATGAGCCCCTTTTCTAATGCACCACCTCGCTTGATAAACCCCTTCTCAAAGACTTACTGTTTGTCCATTTTATTTGGGTAACACACATATTCTGAATGCCTTCGGCAGAATTCGAATGAGCCATTTTAATCTAGATTAATTTCAAGATCACAGTGAGATTAATCTAGATTAAAAAAATTAATCTATGCCCACCACTAATATATATATATATATATATATATATATATATATATATATATAATATATATATATAATATATATATATATAAAATAGTTTATAATTTTTATTAATGACATTTTTCACATACTTCGAATTATGCAAAGAAAATATCAACAACAGATGAATAACACACAAACCTCTACAAACAATATTTACTCATTTTATTCTTACTTCATATCGTTTTGATTTTCACTAACATTATATGAAAAAAACACCTAAATAAACCTTCGGTTACCACGGCAACAGAAGCAAACAAACTGAAATGCCACTCTTATGCTGAAATGATATAAAATAATAAAATCTGACACCGAGTGATCATCATGAGTGGAGTATTGTTTATATAATCATATGAGGTGAGTATTCTGTTCATATATTCATATAATAATAACGGAATATAACACTGTGACGTTATTTCTTCGTCAGAAGCGTGTCATGTTAATCTCGCGGACTGAGGACAGTTTCTCCGTGACTCTGAAGATCTTCACAAGCGCTCTGTAGAGTTTAAAAGCTCTGTTTCTAGACTTTAAAGAGAGTTTGAGGAGTTTGTTTACCGTCTGTGCGTCGCGCTGCTCACCCGCTTCAAATCGCGCCGTGACGGAAGCGGAAATACGTCATCGACCCGCGCAGAAAACATACTCATACAGAGAATTAAAGACAAAATTACGGGCGAAGACACTACATATGAAACCAGTGAGGTGAAGAAGATGAAAGCTGTAACTCAGCTGGCAATAATTTGGACTGATCTTTCACGCCTTATGAATATGATTTGCCCATCATACGAAAAAAATATAATTTTCTGCTTATAGAGACACTAAAATTAATAACGCTATAAAATGCAAAAAAAAAAAAAAGCTGAAATATGTGACTAAAAATCTTTACGAAAGGAAAAAACGTTAAGACCCTTTGAGCGAGAATTAATTAATTAATTAAAGCAATTAATTATATTAATAAAATAATTATCTGATAAAAAAATAATCATAAAAAGACGATTGAATTAGAGTGTGATATTTATTTGCTTGGTCACTTGTCTTTATTTTCTGGATCTTTTGCTGCAGAGTCTGTTTAAAGCTCTCTGAAATAGAAATAAAGTGAAATAACTATATGCAGAAGATCAGCATCCCTCAGCCAATCAGAATCAAGATAATAAATTATTCTGTTAGTGAAATAAACTGATTAGTTGTCCAGTGCAAATGTTTAAACATTCTTAAATCAAGATATGAAGTCTCGACTCTGAAATAACCCTCTGGTAGAACTTTGGTGTGGTTTTATGCAGAAACTCACCTTATTTTCATCACTTCACAATTCCTGCTCAACAAGACTGTATTTTTCTGATCAGAAATACAGTGAAATATTATTATATTGTAAAACCGCTGTTTTCTGTGTGAATCTGTGTTAAAGTGTAATGTATTTCTGTGATGCTCCGCTGTATTTTCAGCATCATTCCTCCAGTCTTCAGTGTCACATGATCTTCAGAAATCATGATAATATGATTTACTGCTCGAGAAACATTTCTGATTATTATCAATGTTGAACAGTTGTGCTGCTTATTTAGGAACCTGATTATTTTTCAGGAAAAAAAAAACAATAACAAAAAAGCATTTGCTTAAAATCTTTTCTAACAATACACAGTACCCTTCAAAAGTTTGGGGTTGGAAAATTTATTTTTATTTATTTTAAAGAAATAAATACTTTTATTCAGCAAGGATGTGTCCAATTGATAAAAAAGTGCCATTAAAGGCTTATATCGTTGCAAAAAAATAAAAACTATTTTGAATAAATGCTTGAATAAAAACGTTTTAGTCATCAAAGAATCCTGAAAAAAGTATCACAGGTTCCAAAAAAGTATTTCCAGCACTGATAATAAATCATGATATTATTCTGATTTCTGAAGATCATGTGACACTGAAGACTGGAGGAATGATGCTGAAAATACAGCGGAGCATCACAGAAATACATTACACTTTAACAGATTCATACAGAAAACTGCTGTTTAACATTAGAATAATATTTCTCTGTTTTTATTCTTCTGTATTTCTGATCAAATAAATGCAGCCTTGGTGAGCAGAAGAGACTTATTTAAAAAGTAACGAAAATCTTACTGATCCCAAAAGTTTTTAAATGCTAATTAAGATACAATTTTAAACAATCAGTTGTTATTGGCAACAGTTAATTGGTTAAATACAAGAATTGGAC
>NC_081791.1:28413351-28420851 GCF_963082965.1 Carassius carassius
CAAGAGCTGGGTTTCAGCTGGACATCAATTGCTGCTTTATTTGGAATGAGCACACGGACCCTTTATAATCTCAGACAAAGATTTGGTCTACTTTCAAGACATCCATTTAGTAGTTTAAGTAATGAAGAATTAGATTCACTAATACTACAGGTGCTGTCCTCTACACCAAATGTAGGACAGACTTACATTCAAGGAAGCCTTCAGAGTAGAGGTTTAAGAATCCAAAGAAGAAGAATACGAGAGAGGCTCAGAATTATTGATCCAATTGGAAGAGCAATAAGGCGCAGACAAACAATTCGTCGGAGGATTTACAACATTTCTTCACCAAACCAGCTATGGTGAGTATACTTCACAAATGCAGCGTTGCTCAGTACACCAGCTGACACTTGTGTTCATTAACCTACACCATTTGACCTAAATATATCAAATCAACTGTAAATGAATCATAATATTATTCCCTATAATACACAAGGCTTCTTTTGTCATATTATTAATCTGGTATTTTTTATATACAGTATTGAACCCATTCAAATCTATTAAACTAACACCTTGTGAACATAAATTACTCTGAATATGATTCCCAATTAAATCCATTTAATAGGGAATATAGGTCAATGTCAAGTTTATTTATAGCACCTTAAAACAACACAAATGCTGACCAAAGTGCTTCACAACCGACATAACAAAAATACAATTAACCCATTTAAATCCATTAAACTATAACACAGTTTGACCAAAAGTTATTAAACCAATTGTAAATGACACATTTATTGAATTGATACATTTAGGTCGAACGGTGTTGTAGTTTAATGGATTTAAATGGGTTCAGTATTGTATATATGAAATACCAGATTACTAATCTGAAAAATAATTATTGTCCATTATAGGGTATAATATTCTGATCAATTTACTGTTGGTTTGATATCTTTAGGTCAAATGGTATAGTAGTTTAATGGATTTACAGAAATAAGTAAGGGATAATGTAGAGCGAGGTGGTTGTTATAGCGAATAACAACCCTGACAGGCTGATCACCCGACGCGAAGTCGATTGGGACCCTCTCTTATTACATGGCTACCTACAAAATAAAAAAATAATTTGACACAAAATATTGAGTTAAAAAGGAGTTTATTGATTTAAAAACGATTGTATTGCTTCCGCTAAAGAAAATAGTCCGTTCCGCGTCCATAGTAACACTCTGTTGTTCATGGCAATGGTGTGTTATACTTCGCAGCGGTCTGATATCAAGAAATAACACACCGCATTCTACATTAGAATTCAACCAAGCTATGTAATAAATACATTTAAAGTTCCACAATTATTACAAAACAGATGAATTGCTGATGACAAAAACAGAGCCTTGTGCAATAAAAGGGATAGTTGGCTATGGTAGAAACATGACGTCACGATATGTCGACCTTCAGAGGCCGCGGTTATGTAGATATAACTTTTTCTAATGTAATAAAAACATAACGGATCATTAGGTAAGGTCTTTATACTCCACTGAAAACATAGTTATGGATCTTATATTGCATTTCTGTCAATAAATCCTCAGAATTATTACACATTGCACCTTTAATTGATTTGTCCTGAGATATATATATATATATATATATATATATATCTGAGTTGGTTTGGGATCCAAACATGAAATGTACAGAGTATCATGAAACCAAATGTCTAACGAATATCAAACGTTAAAATAACTTTACCACCATCTTACATCCATCTCTTTTAACTTAGGCACATTGACGGTAATCATAAATTGGCCAGTTGGAAATTCTATTACCATGGATGTGTGGATGGATTCAGTCGGTGCATTGTATACTTAAAATGTTGCACCAACAACAAAGCTGATACCGTCTTCAGACTGTTTCAGGAGGGGGTGAACAACTTCGGCCTTCCTTGTCGTGTCCGCTCTGATGCTGGACGTGAAAATACAGAGGTTGGTTATTGCTTAACTTTATTTGTCTCTAGCTGGGAAACAGCACATCTGGTCACCAGTTTATGTTTTAGGTGAAAAAAAAGAAGTGGAAAAACACATTTAAAAGGACAGACAGATTTCACAGTAAGATGACCAGACAGATAGATCAGAGACAGACTGAAATAAAGTTAGAAAAAGATAAATGATCGACAAAAACCTTTGTAAATTGATTTGTTGTTCTCACACAAAATTTTGTCAAATAATTTTTCTCGCAGGTTGCAAGGTTCATGATCCAGCAAAGAGGCCCTGGAAGGGGAAGTTTTATTGTGGGTAGGAGCGTTCACAACCAACGGATCGAGAGACTTTGGGCTGAACTGAACAGAGTTCTGACTTATCACTACAAAGATCTTTTTCAGTTTTTGGAGCAACATTCACTGCTTGATTCCACTTCTGCTGTAGATATCCATGCTTTGCATTACGTATATCTACCAAAAATAAACAGAGCAGTGAATGAGTTTGTCAATCAGTGGAATCACCATGCACTCAGAACAGAGCGAAACTGGACACCACTTCAGCTGTGGACATCTGGTGTACTGCAGCACACTGGATGTTCATGCTACAACCCACTGGATGACTGCGAGGACATCTTCGAAGAGACTTTTTCAAATTCCAGTCCAGCTGATCACAGATCTGACAGTACACTAACACTGACAGATGACCAAGAAGCATTCTTAAGAGAGAGGGTTGATCCGATGGAAGATGATGGCAACTATGGTATTGAGCAGTACATCTTGGTTAAATCACACTTGCAAATGCTGTTAATTTGAGTGTACCGAAACGGTAACACTTTTTATAATAGCGTTCAGTTGTAAGTCATTTATAAATGGTTAGTTAATGATGAACTAATCATCATAACTGTCTATACCCTCACCAGTCAGCTCTTACACTGCAGACTACACTACACTACACCCTACACTACACTACACTACACACTACACTCTACACTCTACACTACACTCTACACTACAGAAGATAACTGTCTATACCCTCACCAGTCAGCTCTTACACTGCAGTGCACACTACACTACACACTACACTACACCCTACACTACACACTACACTCTACACTCTACACTACACTCTACACTACAGAAGATTGTCTATACCCTCACCAGTCAGCTCTTACACTGCAGTGCACACTACACTACACACTACACTACACCCTACACTACACTACACTACACACTACACTCTACACTCTACACTACACTCTACACTACAGAAGATTGTCTATACCCTCACCAGTCAGCTCTTACACTGCAGTGCACACTACACTACACACTACACTACACCCTACACTACACACTACACTCTACACTCTACACTACACTCTACACTACAGAAGATTGTCTATACCCTCACCAGTCAGCTCTTACACTGCAGTGCACACTACACTACACACTACACTACACCCTACACTACACTACACTACACTCTACACTCTACACTACACTCTACACTACAGAAGATTGTCTATACCCTCACCAGTCAGCTCTTACACTGCAGTGCACACTACACTACACACTACACTACACCCTACACTACACTACACTACACACTACACTCTACACTCTACACTACACTCTACACTACAGAAGATTGTCTATACCCTCACCAGTCAGCTCTTACACTGCAGTGCACACTACACTACACACTACACTACACCCTACACTACACTACACACTACACTCTACACTCTACACTACACTCTACACTACAGAAGATAACTGTCTATACCCTCACCAGTCAGCTCTTACACTGCAGACTACACTACACTACACCCTACACTACACTACACTACACACTACACTCTACACTACACTCTACACTACACTCTACACTACAGAAGATAACTGTCTATACCCTCACCAGTCAGCTCTTACACTGCAGTGCACACTACACTACACACTACACTACACCCTACACTACACTACACTACACACTACACTCTACACTCTACACTACACTCTACACTACAGAAGATTGTCTATACCCTCACCAGTCAGCTCTTACACTGCAGTGCACACTACACTACACACTACACTACACCCTACACTACACTACACTACACACTACACTCTACACTCTACACTACACTCTACACTACAGAAGATAACTGTCTATACCCTCACCAGTCAGCTCTTACACTGCAGTGCACACTACACTACACACTACACTACACCCTACACTACACTACACACTACACTCTACACTCTACACTACAGAAGATTGTCTATACCCTCACCAGTCAGCTCTTACACTGCAGTGCACACTACACTACACACTACACTACACTACACTCTACACTACACTACACACTACACTACACTACACTCTACACTACAGAAGATAACTGTCTATACCCTCACCAGTCAGCTCTTACACTGCAGTGCACACTACACTACACCCTACACTACACTACACTACACACTACACTACACTACACTCTACACTACAGAAGATAACTGTCTATACCCTCACCAGTCAGCTCTTACACTGCAGTGCACACTACACTACACACTACACTACACCCTACACTACACTACACTACACACTACACTACACTACACTCTACACTACAGAAGATAACTGTCTATACCCTCACCAGTCAGCTCTTACACTGCAGTGCACACTACACTACACACTACACTCTACACTACAGAAGACAGCTGTCTATACCCTCACCAGTCAGCTCTTACACTGCAGTGCACACTACACAACAGTGTTCAACACCTGTAGATGATGTGTAAACTATTCATCACTTGTAAATGTGTTACACATCATTTGTTGATCTTATTCCTTATTGATTCTTGAAGTGGTAATCTACGAATGATGTGTAACACATTTACAAGTGATGAATAGTGTACACTTTAGATTAGGGGATGCAGAAAGTGTTGTAAATGATTTATTCATGCGTTTACACATCATTGTGTTGAACACTGTTTTTTACCTGCTACAAATTATCTGTACGTATACAAGGCATTTATAACACTTTCTGCACCCTCTAATTGCTACATAACGTTACAAACAAAAAAATAACATAACACTTATTAATCATTTATAAACGCATAGTCAATGTTTCATACATTGTTAATCTTACTATTCACTTGTAAATGACTTGTAACAGAATTTACAAAACATACATAAAATGTTAGTATATCACTTGTTAATAATTTATGAATGTTTTGTAAATGATTCGTTCATCATTAACTAAGTAAGGGATAATGTATAGCGGTTGTTATAGCGAATATCATGAAATAACACACCGCATTCTACATTAGAATTCAACCAAGCTATGTAGCTAATAATCACTTATAAATGACTTACAACTGAACGTTATTATAAAGTGTTACCAAAGAGGATGCTTCAGGTCTAGTGATTAGGTGTTTTCAGCTGTGTAATCAGTTGTGAATCATGAGTAACGATTAAAAAAAAGTCTATCGGCTAACGTACCCAAAACAACAGGATTCAAATGCTGCTGAACATTTGTTTTAATGAAAAACAATGTTTCTATTGACAATCCAAACATTTTCAACAGATTTTGTTCAAAGCTTAAAATCTGTGATATTAACATGACCAATAACATGATCAATGAAAACACTGGAAAACATGGGTAGTACAGACTGTAGTTGGTAAGCGACAAATAAAAATTTTACTTCAAGCTCAACGTGTTTAAAAAAATAAAAAAAACTGAAAATTAGTGTGACATTGAAGTCCAACCACATCTGTGAGATTGTGCTTATTTGTAAGCATGCAGTAAGGGGGAAAAATACCTATATGTCTCAAAATGTGTGTAAAACACAATAACAAAAATCAGCTATTTGAAGACAACAGAATATGTGTGGTTCATGCAAAACCAAAACCAGGGGAATTCCTGATACCAAAACCCATTTTCTCACAGAATGACTCGTAGGTTTTAGGGAACGTAGGGAGCCGTATTATATTCTCACAGGTGCTTGCCAGCGGAAGGGTACAATCTTGGTTGTCCTCAAGGAAGTAAATGGATGGTTCAGGGTTGAATCCAAGTGCTGGAACATAATTTGTTCCAGTAGTGAACACTAGAATATCCTCTAGTGACACGCATGCCATTGACACTGTTGAGGTAATGCACAATGTTGCAATAGTATATATGGTACATTGTTTAATGTAGATCTGTGAAAATAAACTAAATATAATATATACAATACTTACACTGGCAGTCTTGCAAGAAATCTCTCCAGTAGCCTACTGTTCTGCATTCCACATTGTACCGATTGCTGCCTGGTTCAGAGAGTGTAATTTTGAACAGTTCCTCCATAAATTCAGCAGTCAGGGGTTGGTCTTTCTTAATGAACAGTGCTGTCATTTGTTTGGGATGTTCTCTCAGTGCACTTAGCACTCCAAGTGCTTTAAGGCCTTCTGCAAAGCTAAGTATAAACACTTGTTTTTAGATTATTTTTTTCTAAAAAATAGCTAAATTAAACAAAGTTTAAAAAGTATATAATAATAATAATATAACGAATGGGTGTAATATTGTCTCTGCAAATCAAGTACACAGGCTGCAAGGCAATTTCTTAAACAGATAATTTTCTGTTACTTTGTGATAACTAATAGACACTTCAACAAACTCCAAACTGAACAAAAAAAATGGTTAGGGCAGA
The DNA here is from genome assembly GCF_963082965.1 of Carassius carassius. Classification (NCBI taxonomy): domain Eukaryota; kingdom Metazoa; phylum Chordata; class Actinopteri; order Cypriniformes; family Cyprinidae; genus Carassius; species Carassius carassius. The sequence continues at coordinate 28,419,974 of NC_081791.1, forward strand.
AAAACAATAAGAACTTATAAACAATAAGATCAATAAAGCTTACTATTACTACTTATACAATCAAGTTATCCAATCTACTTATACAATCTACTTATACAATTTCGTCCTTGTGTTACACAATAGACATAACATCTATCATGTAATTAAAAAGAAGCCATCACTGTCATTTTCTTCCATTTCTACACCTTGTGAACTGTTCTGGCCTGGAAAAGTTATTCAAACATCATACTTCTTACCTGTCGTAAGCTGCCCTAGTTCGCTGCAAAACATACCACTTTGCTAGCTCCTCTGCTACCTGCTTGCAATTTCTCAAGTTTATAGCCCTGCAGCATCCAGCCATAGAGAGTACACCTTGGGCCTTAGCCACACTGTCTTGCAATTGGGCTTCGGAATCAGCATTCATAATTTGATATAGGACAAACAGGGTTTATGTAAAGCTTGTTAGCTCCAAAACAGATATTTTATAAATAAATATTTCCAAATGATTTATGTTTTTAATAACACAAGTTGCACCAAATAAGTTTTGGGTAATTGAAATATTTTAGACACACAAAAAATTATAATTTGTAATTTTCCCATTGGCATTAGAAGAAACGTCATATTACAGTAACGGGGTCATGATTTGAGGAATCAAATTGTCATTGATCTTTTCAAATAAACTATTTAAAAAACAGCCTTTTTTCAGGACACTGTATTTTAAAGATTACCTTTCACAGATATTTATTGGAAAGGGTTAAAACAATGCTTTTCATTGATGATGAGAGTTTTTGATTTAGAAATCCTACCGTCAGTGCATCTCAGCACACACACACACACACACACACACACATATATATATATATATATATATATATATATATATATATATATATATATAT
>NC_081791.1:28428351-28443351 GCF_963082965.1 Carassius carassius
AGGATGCATGAGCTCAAGCCCCTCCCTGCAGAGGTCAAAGGTCAAGCGTCACAAGGGGAAAGAAAAGAACCTCTACTTACTGATTTATTCTAATAATATTAATTATTATTGTTGTTATTGTTATTATAGTCAGAAATTCTAATTATTATATTTTTGAGTTTCACAAACTTAAATTCAAATGCTTTCATACATTTTATTGTGACCAGTTCAACATTTTAAAGAGGCGAACACTTTTAGCAAACACTCAAACTAATGAGAAACAGCATGAGAGAGAATGAGAAGCAGCTGAAGAGCGTCATTAAGAGGAAAGAAAACACGTGTTTAGAGTGAATATATAAATATATATGTGATGATTCCCAAAGCTCATGTGTTTCAACTTCTGCCAACACCCTGTGTGTGTGTGTGTGTGTGTGTGTGTGTGTGGAGCAGTAACACAACTAGAATGACATCAGATTCAGCACACACACACACACACACACACACACACATGATGTGTGTTTACTGAACAGCTCAAATGTGGTTGGACTTTCCCTCAAATGTAAGCAACATCTTTTATAGACTCACAGTATAAACACTCCCTACACACACACACACACACACACACACACACACACACACACACACACACACACACACTCACACACACACACACACACACACACACACTCCACACATACACTCTCTCTCTCTCTCTCTTGCACACACACACACACACACACACACCGCATTGTTCCAGAGTTTCCCGTTTTGGAGCCACTGGATTGGCTACAGATGTGATGGGCGGCCATCACCGTGGAGACAGGAAACCCCCCCCCCCACACACACACACACTCCTGTGATAATCACACACACACGTACACACTCCGAGTGTATCTGGAGTGCATTACTGCAGTGTTCAGGAGGTCTAAGTTCCTCCTCAAACCTTCACCTGGTTTAATCAGCTCCGTCTGGTCTCTCGCTACCGTCTGCAAGAGCTCCAGAGGTCGGAGGTCACGTTTCTGTGGTTGACACACACACACACACAGAGAGAGAGAGAGTCATATTCAGTGTGTTAAAGACGTTAGAAAGCTGAGAGGAGTGTGTTAGAGCTCAAATCAAATAATTCACTTAAATGACACTAATAACAGCAATGACTGAACACACACACACACACACACACACACACACACACACAAGTCACTCTGACATGTAACAGACATCAATTACACAACCACAATCCACCTGTCAATCACACACAGGATCACAAATCCAGAAGAGCTTCCTGCATCTGTGTGTGTGTGAGTGTGTGTCTGTCTGTGTGTGTGTGTGAGTGTGTGTGTGTGTGTAAGTGTGTGTCTGTCTGTGTGTGTGTGTGTGAGTGTGTGTGTGTCTGTCTGTGTGTGTGTGTGTGTGTGTGTGTGTGTGTGTGTATCAGGTGTCTCGTGAGCCGGATCTGTTCTTAATTGATGTTATTATGGAAACAGCAGCAGGAAGTCACATGACCCTCAGTGAGTTTATCTCTCAGCCAATCACACACTGACTGACAGCCACCTTCATTACCTGAGAGCACAGGTGTGTGTGTGTGTGTGTGAGAGAGAGAGACATTCCACAGGGCAGGAAAGAGAAAAAACACTGGAATGTAAGAATGAAAGCAGGAAAGCAGATGTGACGGGTGAGCAGCGCTGGAGACGGACAGCTCTTCCTCTCAAACAGTGAGAGTAGAATACATTTACAAAATAACTTCACACATAAATAACATAAGCTTGATCAGATGCAGAAACCAAAAAAACTTCACAGAAACAACACAATCACACACACACCAAACTGAAATTAAAATGAAAACAGAAAATATAAAACTAAAATATTTCAAAATAATATCAAGCCATGTTATCAGTATCTCAGCGGCACTAAAAAATGATGCATTTTATTACAATAATGAGCTGATTATTTGAGATATTTCATATGAGACAGAGTTCTAGTGCCTACTGTTAGTTTTCAGCGTATAAATGAAACATTGTATCATGTTTTCTCATGTGTTTCCTCATCAGCAGTGATACACTCGTCCAGGCAGCACCCATTCAGATCTTACACTGTCAGTCAACACTGATGCTGATGAAATGATCATTTCACTATACTCTAAAATCTTTCTTATGCTGTGTGGAGGTGTCACTGTGTTGTCATGGAGACGGTCGGAGCTCAGAGATTCTTCCACACTGATGTCAGAGGTCACGACCTCTGGGGTTAACCAGCCTGACCCCGACAGCTGTTGACCAGTCAAATGACCAACGAGAAATAACATCTGATTTATTTCTGTGATGCTCCGCTGTATTTTCAGCATCATTCCTCCAGTCTTCAGTGTCACATGATCTTCAGAAATGTTTCTCGAGCAGTAAATCATCATATTTTCATGATTTCTGAAGATCATGTGACACTGAAGACTGGAGGAATGATGCTGAAAATACAGCGGAGCATCACAGAAATACATTACACTTTAACACAGATTCACACAGAAAACAAATGATTTACTTTAGAATAATATTTCACTATTTATCTGTATTTTTGATCAAATAAATGCAGGTTTGGTGAACCGAAGAGACTTCTTTAAAACACATCACAAATCTTCCTGTTCAAAAAACGTTTGACTGTTAGTGTATTTCTATTTATGTATGTATTTATTTGGCATTTTATTTATTGATTTCTTAATTTATTTAGTTTAAGTTGTTTTAAGATAAACCACATGAAAATGAGAAATTCTGTCTTGGCATCTAGCTGGAATAAAGTTTTCTTTAGTTTTATTTCAGTTAATGTAAGTAATGAAAATGTTTTTTTATGGTTTTACCTAACTATAATAACACTGTTACAGACCGACTGAAGAGGACAAGGAGATTTTGATGGAAACCTGTGTGTGTGTGTGTGTGTGTGTGTATGTGATGCTTTGCGTGACTATGTCAGATCTGTTTAAGTGAAATGTGTGTGATTGATTCGGACACGCTCCAGAAACACACACACACACACACACACACACACACACACACACACACACACACAGACACAGTGGGTGTGAAACTGAAGGGGTTCACAGGGAGTCAAGGTCAGAGGTCAAGTGGTGAGTGAGAAGAATGAAATCTGTCTCTCTCTCTCTCTCTCTCTCACACACACACACACACACGTCATGGTTCAAACAGTCTCTCGTCATGTCAAACATGACTTTGTGGTTTCAACAGCAGTTTTCAATTAGTTCTGCAAACCTCCATGAGTCTGTCTCTCTGCCTGTCTGTCTGATCTTTCCATGCGCTCATCCGTTTACACACAAACACACACACACACACAGAGTCAGACGCTATGTGGATTAAACGGGATGTTGTAAGTATGTGTTTCTTCTGCAGACTTATCTTTGCTGTATTCGAAGTGTTGAATCTGTGGAGGAGTCTAGAAACATAAAACACATCTATATGTTGAAACTCTGCAATGCAAGTTCAGGAGCCTAAATGAAAAACATCCACCATATATGAAGAAGAAATAAAGAGTTGAACCCATGTTTCCAGAAGATGCACAGTATTCTCGTGTGTGTTCTTTAATAACAGATGTGAATTTGATTATTAAAAGCCCAGATCATCTGAAAGATCTTCCTCACAGATGGATCGCCTGACTGAGCATGAGCCTCTAAAACACACAAACACATTGACTTTGTTTCTTTCTGACGCTGTAATATAAACCCGAGGCAGCAGAACATCCGACTGATATTAAAAAATGATCTGAGAACATAAACACACAGACTGAGACTGTAACTGGATCGCTCAGCATGACGAGAGGATTGCTGTTTATATTTCTCATCTGATTTATGATCGAGATTTATTTGACGAGAGACTGAAAGCGTCCTGAAATTACAGAAGAGAAGTGACTTCAGTTTCCCGTTCACACTGTGTGAATTATGTCTCGTCTGTTTGAATATCTCTGGATTCTGTGCTTTATAATACCATAGAAATGTTTAGTGAAAATTGCATTCTGGTAAAATCCATGTTTCCATCGAGCAGTGTTTCACAGAAAGGGCTCAGAGTGAGGAGTAAACTAATAGAGCAAATAATTAGCTAAAAATAATCTTAAAAGATTTTCAAAATTGCCTATTTTCATGGCATGAACGGTAAAATGAATACAAAAATAGGTGTACCAAAAAGTTAATAAACATTTAAAGGAAAAAAATATTTTACATTTATCTTTTACTTTAAGTAAAATTAATTTACATATCAGAAAATACAATTTTAAATGACAAATTAAATTAAAAGTGAAAAAGATAAAGGTATATTTTCATGGCAGGAACAGGGTGAAAATCAATGGTGCCAACAGGATTATGATCCAAATATGATCATTACACACACACACACACACACACACACACACACACACAACTTTGGATCGCACTTGATTCAGATCTGAACTTCGAGGCGCGAATCATTTGATTCAGATCGGAACTTCGAGGCGCGAATCGCGAATCATTAGATTCAGATCGGAACTTCGGAGCGCGGATCGCATTTGATACAGATCGGAACTTCGAGGCGCGAATCGCGAATCATTTGATTCAGATCGGAACTTCGAGGCGCGAATCGCGAATCATTTGATACAGATCGGAACTTCGAGGCGCGAATCGCGAATCATTTGATTCAGATCGGAACTTCGAGGCGCGAATCGCGAATCATTTGATTTAGATCGGAACTTCGGAGCGCGGATCGCATTTGATACAGATCGGAACTTCGAGGCGCGAATCGCGAATCATTTGATTCAGATCGGAACTTCGAGGCGCGAATCGCGAATCATTTGATTTAGATCGGAACTTCGGAGCGCGGATCGCATTTGATACAGATCGGAACTTCGAGGCGCGAATCGCGAATCATTTGATTCAGATCGGAACTTCGAGGCGCGAATCGCGAATCATTTGATTCAGATCGGAACTTCGAGGCGCGAATCGCGAATCATTTGATTTAGATCGGAACTTCGAGGCGCGAATCGCGAATCATTTGATTCAGATCGGAACTTCGGAGCGCGGATCGCATTTGATTCAGATCGGAACTTCGAAGCACGAATCGCGAATCATTTGATTTAGATCGGAACTTCGGAGCGCGGATCGCATTTGATTCAGATCGTAACTTCGTGGCGCGAATCGCAAATCATTTGATTCAGATGAGAACTTCGGAGCGGGGATCGCGAATCATTTGATTCAGATCGGAACTTCGGAGCGCGGATCGCATTTGATACAGATCGGAACTTCGAGGCGTGAATCGCGAATCATTTGATTCAGATCGGAACTTCGAGGCGCGAATCGCGAATCATTTGATTCAGATCGGAACTTCGAGGCGCGAATCGCGAATCATTTGATTCAGATCGGAACTTCGAGCTGTGAATCGATTCGCGCCTCGAAGTTCCGATCTGAATCAAATGCAATCAGCGCTCCGATCTGAATCAAATGATTCGCGACTCCCATTACTTCCGACTCAGATCGGAACTTCGAAGTGCGAATCATTTGATTCAGATCACTATCTGCGTTTTCACTGCTTTAGGATTAAAGGAACTTTAGATACTTTCCATATTCTAATTAAGAACCAACTTTGTATTAAGAAAAGAGATTTAGAGCCAGTTAATATATGTGTGTGTGAAGAAGAGTGACAAAACAGAAACTTCAATTCAATTCAATGTACATAGTACAAGCAGCAATTTTTTTCTGGTGTTATACATTCTTATATATTCCATATTTTAGTGTTTGGCAAGCTACAATAAAGGTGAGTAAAAAAAAAGTTTATTACATATAAAAATTACAGGAAAACCAACGGGGGTCAATTTGACCACATCACAATCTGTACAGCCTCCTGAAAATACTCCTGTGTCAACACTTTGCATTCAAAATAGGCAAGAAGAAATGTTTCAAGTAGTTTAAAAACCACAGAGCAGGGTGTCAAACTCAGCTGCTGGAGGGCACATGGTGAATTAGTTTCCTGGGTTTGACTTTATAACAGGGTTTTAAATTAGTCATGAAATGAATATTCACTCTAAATGCACATATATATATGATCTTATTGTGAACTGATCTGGTCTCATTTTAAAGATGTTTTGAGCTGGTGATGTTTAATCAGAATGTGATAACTCGATCTTCTCTGGTGATGTGTGCAGGATTCCTTCAGCACTCTTAAGCTCCGCCTCCACAAGCTGCGCTCATCTGCATACGGCACGCCCACATCTCAGCTCCAGCCCGCCCTTCATGTTGTCTTTGTTGATAATCCGATTCACTCAGATGTATGCAACTGAGATTCAGTTCACTAGACACACACACACACACACACAAACACACTGCAGCAGCTCTGCTGGGAGGGGCCAGTGCAGATCTTTAATGTGATTGGTCACATGGATTACACTCAGTTTGATTGACAGCTCCCACAGTACTTTTGCTAAACAAACATTTGTTCATTATTTGTGCTGTTTTTATACGTACAAAACAATAATTACAAAATAATCTCACTTTATAATAATTATAATGAATCTTCAATGTGAAGATCCGATTAAGCTCCCAGAATGCAACAGTAACACGTCACTCGCTGATGTCTCTGTCGTAACGCTCGTCTGTCTCTTCACGAGACCGAAGACAAAACCAAGAGAATAAACCCCAGAGATTCTGTCCTGATTGGCTGGTTCTGTGGTGCTCCACAGTGATTGGTCGATCGGTCTGATAGCAGAAGCAGGGCATGCTGGGAAGCGTCAGTATCGCAGGGAGCCGCCGTGGACCCGCAGTGTTTGGACGCTGGACAGAATCTTCTTCTGGTGACCCGCTAAAGTCACGCCGATCCTCAGGAGATCCCTGGACACAACACTGCAATTACTTCTCCATTCCATTTTCAGGTTTCATTTCTAATTGAAAGTTTATAAATTAAGTTTTAAATTTCCATGTTTTCATTTTAATTTTATTTAACGTTTTAGTAATTGTGTTGTGTGAATTTTTTGTTAGGGTTAGTTTTTTTTTAGTCACTTTTAGGTTTAGTTATTTTAACAAGAGAAAAATGAGAAATCAATGCTAATAGCCGTGCTAACTGATGCGTCAGTATGAACACTAGTAGCGCAGTGACTCACTCGGTGGAGATGTGTGACACGAGCTGGATGGAGGTGAAGCCGGCCTGCAGGAAGTTGTCCTCGTATCGCTCCATCTTGATGATCCGGAGCCAGTCGGACACTGAGCTGCAGTGAGAGAGCGACGGAGGAGGACGCTGGTCCAGCAGAGGGTGAGACGGCCTGAGACACACACACACACACCGGTTAATCACACACGCCAGGACAGGAAGTGACATCACCAGCCGTGTGCTGCTACTGTACATCCACAGATCTTACAATATATATCTTATATATGGCAGAGTGTATTTTTGTAGTAATCTTTAATCAATTATTGTGAACTCTTTCAAACTGTTGTAACAATTAAGTGGTTCCTTAATAAATTAATTATATACATAAATACACTTTTAAATTATATAAATATATATTTTTTTACTTTTCAAAAGTTTTGAGTTTAAAAAAAAAAAGAAATTAATGCTTTTATTTGTCAAGGATGCATTAAATGGTTTAAAAGTGACAATATGGAAATGTAACGAAATATTTATATTTCAAATAAATGCTGTTCTTCTGAACTTTCTGTTCATCTGTGAATCCTGAAAAATAAAATGCATCACAGTTTCCACAGAAATATTGAGCAGCACAACTGTGTTCAACACTGATAATAATCAGAAATGTTTCTTGAGCAGTAAATCATCATATTATTCTGATTTCTGAAGATCATGTGACACTGAAGACTGGAGGAATGATGCTGAAAATACAGCGGAGCATCACAGAAATAAATTACACTTTAACACAGATTCACACAGAAAACAGATGATTTAGACACATTAAAATAACTTATTCATTCCAAACTTGTGTGTGTGTGTGTGTGTGTGTGTTCTGTAGGTGTGCTTGAATTTAAGGACCATGTTTTGTGTGTGTGTATGTTTTATAGATGGCTGGAACATTTCAGCAACTGTCATCCGTTCACATTCAGAAAGAGCAGGATACAGCAGTGAAGGTGATTAACTTCCACTGCAGCCTCCCACCTAAACACTTCCTGCCACACACACACACACACACACACACACACGGACCCATCTGAGATGCGTCCGGTGATCTTGAGCGAGGCTGGGTTGCGGATCAGTCGGTCGAGGGCAGAGACAATGGCACAGAAGCGCGGGCGAGACGATCTCTCCTTCTGCCAGCAGTCCAGCATCAGCTGGTGCAGAGACGCAGGGCATTCTGGGGGAGGAGGCAGGCGGTAGTCCTGCTCGATGGCGTTGATCACCTGCACACACACACACATCATCATCATCAGCGGGCTCAGAACACACTCGTCCGTCAGATCGGATCAAACCTCACTCACGTCCTGGTTGCTCATGTCCCAGTAGGGTCTCTCTCCGAACGACATCACCTCCCACATCACGATGCCGTAGCTCCAGACGTCTGACGCCGAGGTGAACTTACGGAAGGCGATGGCTTCAGGAGCCGTCCAGCGGATCGGGATCTTCCCGCCCTGACACACACACACACACACACAGATTCTGAGCGTTACGAACTCCGAGTGTGTGGCACATGAATACTACACCTCCCGGAAAAACTCAAAGCTCTTTTATTCTATTGGTGTCTAAGTCCTTTGGTTTATAAATTTACTTCTTTCTTGTTGCTTTTTTAAATAGTAAAAATACAAAATAAGAAAAATAACCATCTTGTTTAATAACTGTGTCAGAATCTGGTGAGAGAATATCAATCAATCAATAAATAAAGACTTCTGCATTTTCTTTAGTATTTCTCTCATTTATGAATATTGGACACCTACTGATAGATGTAATGTGGTAATATGGTAAATGTTGTGTGATAATTATAATAAAACGTCTGGAACTTGCAACTACAAAATCAGATTATAAAAAGTTAACAAAAATGTAATGAACTAATACAAATAAAACATCAAAACAAAAAAACTTGTCTCAAAATTGGATTTGGAACTAAAATTGACCACAATTATGTCAGAACTTATAATAAAAAAAAAAAATTTATTTATTTTTTTATACACGTGTGTATATAACATTATTTTGCAAAAATGCATTTAAAAAAAAAAAATTAGCATATTAAATTAGCATAATAAAATCAGTCATTTTGATCACAAGAACAGTACTGAAACGGAGGGGTGACTATCATTGAGAGCATGTAGTGAAGGGTGTGGCGGGCGTGTCCTCACCAGTGAGCTGGTGTACGTGGGGTCAGACGAGTTCTCTGTCAGGAATCTGGACAGGCCGAAGTCAGACACCTTACACACCAGGTTACTGTTGACCAGGATGTTTCGCGCCGCTAGATCCCTGTGAACATAACTCTTCTCCGACAGGTACTTCATACCGGACGCAATCCCACGCAGCATCCCCACCAGCTGGATGGGCGTGAACTGACCGTCGTTCAGCTGCAGACAGAGAGAGAGAGACGGGTGAGAGCGGGTGACACTTCTGACCCAACATCAGACAGACAGAGAGAGAGAGACGGGTGAGAGCAGGCGACACTTCTGACCCGACATCAGACAGACTGAGAGAGAGAGAGAGAGAGAGAGAGAGAGAGAGAGAGAGAGAGAGAGACGGGTGAGAGCGGGCGACACATCTGACCCGACATCAGACAGACAGAGAGAGAGGAGGGTGAGAGCGGGTGACACTTCTGACCCAACATCAGAGACACAGAAAGAGAGAGAGAGACGGGTGAAAGCGGGCGACACTTCTGACCCAACATCAGAGACACAGAAAGAGAGAGAGAGACGGGTGAAAGCGGGCGACACTTCTAACCCAACATCAGACAGACAGAGAGAGAGAAGGGTGAGAGCGGGTGACACTTCTGACCCAACATCAGAGACACAGAAAGAGAGAGAGAGACGGGTGAGAGCGGGCGACACTTCTAACCCAACATCAGACAGACAGAGAGAGAGAAGGGTGAGAGCGGGTGACACTTCTGACCCAACATCAGAGACACAGAAAGAGAGAGAGAGACGGGTGAGAGCAGGCGACACTTCTGACCCAACATCAGACAGACAGAGAGAGAGAGATGGGTGAGAGCGGGCGACACATCTGACCCAACATCAGAGACACAGAAAGAGAGAGAGAGACGGGTGAGAGCGGGCGACACATCTGACCCAACATCAGAGACACAGAAAGAGAGAGAGAGACGGGTGAGAGCGGGCGACACTTCTGACCCAACATCAGACAGACAGAGAGAGAGAGAAGGATGAGAGCGGGCGACACATCTGACCCAACATCAGAGACACAGAAAGAGAGAGAGAGAGACAGGTGAGAGCGGGCGACACATCCGACCCGACATCAGACAGACAGAGAGAGAGAGAGAGACGGGTGAGAGCGGGCGACACTTCAGACCCAACATCAGACAGACAGAGAGAGAGAGGAGGGTGAGAGCGGGCGACACTTCTGACCCAACATCAGAGACACAGAAAGAGAGAGAGAGACGGGTGAGAGCGAGCGACACTTCTGACCCAACATCAGACAGACAGAGAGAGGAGGGTGAGAGCGGGCGACACTTCTGACCCAACATCAGAGACACAGAAAGAGAGAGAGAGACGGGTGAGAGCGGGCGACACTTCTGACCCAACATCAGACAGACAGAGAGAGAGAGGAGGGTGAGAGCGGGCGACACATCTGACCCAACATCAGAGACACAGAAAGAGAGAGAGAGACGGGTGAAAGCAGGCGACACTTCTGACCCAACATCAGACAGAGAGAGAGAGGAGGGTGAGAGCGGGCGACACTTCTGACCCAACATCAGAGACACAGAAAGAGAGAGAGAGACGGGTGAAAGCAGGCGACACTTCTGACCCAACATCAGACAGAAAGAGAGAGAGGAGGGTGAGAGCGGGCGACACTTCTGACCCAACATCAGAGACACAGAAAGAGAGAGAGAGACGGGTGAAAGCAGGCGACACTTCTGACCCAACATCAGACAGAGAGAGAGAGGAGGGTGAGAGCGGGCGACACTTCTGACCCAACATCAGAGACACAGAAAGAGAGAGAGAGACGGGTGAAAGCAGGCGACACTTCTGACCCAACATCAGACAGAGAGAGAGAGAGAGAGAGACAGATGAGAGCGGGCGACATATCTGACCCAACATCAGACAGACAGAGAGAGAGAGACAGGTGAGAGCGGGCGACATGTCTGACCCAACATCAGACAGACAGAGAGAGAGAGAGAGAGAGGAGGGTGAGAGCGGGCGACACTTCTGACCCGATATCAGACAGACAGAGAGAGAAACGGGTGAGAGCGGACGACACATCTGACCCGACATCAGACACACAGATAGAAAGAGAGAGAGAGAGAGAGAGAGATGGGAGAGAGCGGGCGACACTTCTGCCCAACAGCAGACAGAGAGAGAGAGAGAGAGAGAGAGAGAGAGAGAGAGGGAGACGGGTGAGAGCGGGCGACACTTCTGACCCGACATCAGACAGACAGAGAGAGAAGGGTGAGAGCGGGCGACACATCTGACCCGACATCAGAGACACAGAAAGAGAGAGAGAGACGGGTGAGAGCGGGCGACACTTCTGACCCAACATCAGAGACACAGAAAGAGAGAGAGAGACGGGTGAGAGCGGGCGACACATCTGACCCGACATCAGACAGACAGAGAGAGAGAGAGAGAGGAGGGTGAGAGCGGGCGACACTTCTGACCCAACATCAGAGACACAGAAAGAGAGAGAGAGAGAGACGGGTGAGAGCGGGCGACACATCTGACCCGACATCAGACAGACAGAGAGAGAGAGAGAGACAGGTGAGAGCGGGCGACATATCTGACCCAACATCAGACAGACAGAGAGAGAGAGAGAGAGAGAGAGAAGGGTGAGAGCGGGTGACACTTCTGACCCAACATCAGAGACACAGAAAGAGAGAGAGAGACGGGTGAGAGCAGGCGACACTTCTGACCCAACATCAGACAGACAGAGAGAGAGAGATGGGTGAGAGCGGGCGACACATCTGACCCAACATCAGAGACACAGAAAGAGAGAGAGAGACGGGTGAGAGCGGGCGACACATCTGACCCAACATCAGAGACACAGAAAGAGAGAGAGAGACGGGTGAGAGCGGGCGACACTTCTGACCCAACATCAGACAGACAGAGAGAGAGAGAAGGATGAGAGCGGGCGACACATCTGACCCAACATCAGAGACACAGAAAGAGAGAGAGAGAGACAGGTGAGAGCGGGCGACACATCCGACCCGACATCAGACAGACAGAGAGAGAGAGAGAGACGGGTGAGAGCGGGCGACACTTCAGACCCAACATCAGACAGACAGAGAGAGAGAGGAGGGTGAGAGCGGGCGACACTTCTGACCCAACATCAGAGACACAGAAAGAGAGAGAGAGACGGGTGAGAGCGAGCGACACTTCTGACCCAACATCAGACAGACAGAGAGAGGAGGGTGAGAGCGGGCGACACTTCTGACCCAACATCAGAGACACAGAAAGAGAGAGAGAGACGGGTGAGAGCGGGCGACACTTCTGACCCAACATCAGACAGACAGAGAGAGAGAGGAGGGTGAGAGCGGGCGACACATCTGACCCAACATCAGAGACACAGAAAGAGAGAGAGAGACGGGTGAAAGCAGGCGACACTTCTGACCCAACATCAGACAGAGAGAGAGAGGAGGGTGAGAGCGGGCGACACTTCTGACCCAACATCAGAGACACAGAAAGAGAGAGAGAGACGGGTGAAAGCAGGCGACACTTCTGACCCAACATCAGACAGAAAGAGAGAGAGGAGGGTGAGAGCGGGCGACACTTCTGACCCAACATCAGAGACACAGAAAGAGAGAGAGAGACGGGTGAAAGCAGGCGACACTTCTGACCCAACATCAGACAGAGAGAGAGAGGAGGGTGAGAGCGGGCGACACTTCTGACCCAACATCAGAGACACAGAAAGAGAGAGAGAGACGGGTGAAAGCAGGCGACACTTCTGACCCAACATCAGACAGAGAGAGAGAGAGAGAGAGACAGATGAGAGCGGGCGACATATCTGACCCAACATCAGACAGACAGAGAGAGAGAGACAGGTGAGAGCGGGCGACATGTCTGACCCAACATCAGACAGACAGAGAGAGAGAGAGAGAGAGGAGGGTGAGAGCGGGCGACACTTCTGACCCGATATCAGACAGACAGAGAGAGAAACGGGTGAGAGCGGACGACACATCTGACCCGACATCAGACACACAGATAGAAAGAGAGAGAGAGAGAGAGAGAGATGGGAGAGAGCGGGCGACACTTCTGCCCAACAGCAGACAGAGAGAGAGAGAGAGAGAGAGAGAGAGAGAGAGAGGGAGACGGGTGAGAGCGGGCGACACTTCTGACCCGACATCAGACAGACAGAGAGAGAAGGGTGAGAGCGGGCGACACATCTGACCCGACATCAGAGACACAGAAAGAGAGAGAGAGACGGGTGAGAGCGGGCGACACTTCTGACCCAACATCAGAGACACAGAAAGAGAGAGAGAGACGGGTGAGAGCGGGCGACACATCTGACCCGACATCAGACAGACAGAGAGAGAGAGAGAGAGGAGGGTGAGAGCGGGCGACACTTCTGACCCAACATCAGAGACACAGAAAGAGAGAGAGAGAGAGACGGGTGAGAGCGGGCGACACATCTGACCCGACATCAGACAGACAGAGAGAGAGAGAGAGACAGGTGAGAGCGGGCGACATATCTGACCCAACATCAGACAGACAGAGAGAGAGAGAGAGAGAGAGAGGAGGGTGAGAGCGGGCGACACTTCTGACCCGACATCAGACAGACAGAGAGAGAGAGAGAGACAGGTGAGAGCGGGCAACATATCTGACCCAACATCAGACAGACAGAGAGAGAGAGGAGGGTGAGAGCGGGCGACACTTCTGACCCAACATCAGAGACACAGAAAGAGAGAGAGAGAGAGACAGGTGAGAGCGGGCGACATATCTGACCCAACATCAGACAGACAGAGAGAGAGAGAGAGAGGAGGGTGAGAGCGGGCGACACTTCTGACCCGACATCAGACAGACAGAGAGAGAGAGAGAGACAGGTGAGAGCGGGCGACATATCTGACCCAACATCAGACAGACAGAGAGAGAGAGAGAGAGGAGGGTGAGAGCGGGCGACACTTCTGACCCAACATCAGACAGACAGAGAGAGAAACGGGTGAGAGCGGGCGACACATCTGACCCAACATCAGACAGACAGAGAGAGAGAGAGAGAGAGGAGGGTGAGAGCGGGCGACCCTTCTGACCCGATATCAGACAGACAGAGAGAGAAATGGGTGAGAGCGGGCGACACATCTGACCCGACATCAGAAAAACAGATAGAAAGAGAGAGAGAGAGAGAGAGAGAGAGAGCGGGCGACACTTCTGACCCGACATCAGCGCACAGATAGAAAGAGAGAGAGAGAGAGATGGGAGAGAGCGGGCTACACTTCTGACCCAACATCAGACAGAGAGAGAGAGAGAGAGAGAGAGAGAGAGAGAGAGAGAGAGAGAGGGAGATGGGTGAGAGCGGGCGACACTTCTGACCCAACATCAGACAGACAGAGAGAGAGAGGAGGGTGAGAGCGGGCGACACTTCTGACCCGACATCAGCGCACAGATAGAAAGAGAGAGAGAGAGAGATGGGAGAGAGCGGGCGACACTTCTGACCCAACATCAGACACAGACACACAGATAGAAAGAGAGAGAGAGAGAGAGAGAGAGAGGGAGATGGGTGAGAGCGGGCGACACTTCTGACCCGACATCAGACACAGACACACAGATAGAAAGAGAGAGAGAGAGAGAGAGAGAGAGGAGCGAGTGACACATCTGACCCGACATCAGACAGACAGGTACTGACCCGCAGGAAGGAGTCCAGTGCGCCGTTCTCCATGTACTCGGTCAGAATCATCACGGGACAGGAAGCTGTGATCACTCCCTCCAGGTGA
>NC_081791.1:28458351-28462809 GCF_963082965.1 Carassius carassius
TGCACCTTGCTGTAGGGGTTCTCCAGCCAGGCGGGGTGTGTGTGTGTGTGTGTGTGTGTGTGTGTGTTTGTGTGTGTGTGCACCTTGCTGTAGGGGTTCTCCAGCCAGGCGGGGTGTGTGTGTGTGTGTGTGTGTGTGTGTTTGTGTGTGCACCTTGCTGTAGGGGTTCTCCAGCCAGGCGGGGTGTGTGTGTGTGTGTGTGTGTGTGTGTGTGCACCTTGCTGTAGGGGTTCTCCAGCCAGGCGGGGTGTGTGTGTGTGTGTGTGTGTGTGTGTGTGTGTTTGTGTGTGTGTGCACCTTGCTGTAGGGGTTCTCCAGCCAGGCGGGGTGTGTGTGTGTGTGTGTGTGTGCACCTTGCTGTAGGGGTTCTCCAGCCAGGCGGGGTGTGTGTGTGTGTGTGTGTGTGTGTGTGTGCACCTTGCTGTAGGGGTTCTCCAGCCAGGCGGGGTGTGTGTGTGTGTGTGTGTGTGTGTGTGCACCTTGCTGTAGGGGTTCTCCAGCCAGGCGGGGTGTGTGTGTGTGTGTGTGTGTGCACCTTGCTGTAGGGGTTCTCCAGCCAGGCGGGGTGTGTGTGTGTGTGTGTGTGTGTGTGTGCACCTTGCTGTAGGGGTTCTCCAGCCAGGCGGGGTGTGTGTGTGTGTGTGTGTGTGTGTGTGTGTGCACCTTGCTGTAGGGGTTCTCCAGCCAGGCGGGGTGTGTGTGTGTGTGTGTGTGTGTGTGTGCACCTTGCTGTAGGGGTTCTCCAGCCAGGCGGGGTGTGTGTGTGTGTGTGTGTGTGTGCACCTTGCTGTAGGGGTTCTCCAGCCAGGCGGGGTGTGTGTGTGTGTGTGTGTGTGTGTGCACCTTGCTGTAGGGGTTCTCCAGCCAGGCGGGGTGTGTGTGTGTGTGTGTGTGTGTGTGTGTGTGTGCACCTTGCTGTAGGGGTTCTCCAGCCAGGCGGGGTGTGTGTGTGTGTGTGTGTGTGTGCACCTTGCTGTAGGGGTTCTCCAGCCAGGCGGGGTGTGTGTGTGTGTGTGTGTGTGTGTGCACCTTGCTGTAGGGGTTCTCCAGCCAGGCGGGGTGTGTGTGTGTGTGTGCACCTAGCTGTAGGGGTTCTCCAGCCAGGCGGGGTGTGTGTGTGTGTGTGTGTGTGTGTGTGTGTGCACCTTGCTGTAGGGGTTCTCCAGCCAGGCGGGGTGTGTGTGTGTGTGTGTGTGTGTGTGTGTGTGTGTTTGTGTGTGTGTGTGCACCTTGCTGTAGGGGTTCTCCAGCCAGGCGGGGTGTGTGTGTGTGTGTGTGTGTTTGTGTGTGTGTGTGCACCTTGCTGTAGGGGTTCTCCATCCAGGCGGGGTGTGTGTGTGTGTGTGTGTGTGTGTGCACCTTGCTGTAGGGGTTCTCCATCCAGGCGGGGTGTGTGTGTGTGTGTGTGTGTGTGTGCACCTTGCTGTAGGGGTTCTCCATCCAGGCGGGGTGTGTGTGTGTGTGTGTGTGTGTGTGTGCACCTTGCTGTAGGGGTTCTCCATCCAGGCGGGGTGTGTGTGTGTGTGTGTGTGTGTGTGTGCACCTTGCTGTAGGGGTTCTCCATCCAGGCGGGGTGTGTGTGTGTGTGTGTGTGTGTGTGTGCACCTTGCTGTAGGGGTTCTCCATCCAGGCGGGGTGTGTGCTGCTGGCCGTGTCCTCGTCGCTCTGGTAGTAGAGCAGGTTGAAGGTCTCTTTGCAGCTGCGGAAGCTGGAAGGCATGGCTGAACACTCCATCACAGTGAAGCGGATCTCCACGTACACCTGAGTGGCTCCACGCAGCGGGATGAAGCGTGTGCGCAGCCAGTGACTCACAGACGTCTCCATGGGGCAGATCTGAAAGGTGCGGACGCTGTTGCCCTCCTCATCTAAACCGCTCATCTCCTCCCACTGACAGAAAGAGCAACAAACATCGTGTGAAATACAGAACTCAACGACAGACTGACTCTAGTTGTGATCTGATCTGCACATTATTATAAAGATCGCTGTCTTTCAGCAGAATATAATCACTGGATGTCATCAATATGTAAACAGTGAGTGTGTTCAGGTTCAGCTCTGCTGTATGATCTGAATACAGTGTTTATATGTCTGCAGGAACGGGAATATTCCTGTTTTTGTGGTTGTTGTGTGTTTTATTTCCTGCTGTTTAGAGGTGTTAATTATAGGACCTAAAAACTCTGCTTGTAATAACCTAGAACACTGTCTAAGACTTGATGGTTGCTCTGTCAATTCTTCTTCATCAGTTAGGAACCTAGGTGTGCTATTTGATCGCAATCTTTCCTTAGAAAGCCACTAATTCTAGGTTTATAATTCAATAATTCTAAGTTTTTATCTCACTTATTATAAGTTTATTTTTCAATAATTCAAAGTTTTTATCTCACTAATTCTGTTTATATTTCAATAATTCAAAGTTTATATCTCACTAATTCTGTTTATATTTCAATAATTCAAAGTTTTTATCTCACTAATTCTGTTTATATTTCAATAATTCTAAGTTTATATCTCACTAATTCTGTTTATATTTCAATAATTCAAAGTTTTTATCTCACTAATTCTGTTTATATTTCAATAATTCAAAGTTTTTATCTCACTAATTCTGTTTATATTTCAATAATTCTAAGTTTATATCTCACTAATTCTGTTTATATTTCAATAATTCAAAGTTTTTATCTCACTAATTCTGTTTATATTTCAATAATTCAAAGTTTTTATCTCACTAATTCTGTTTATATTTCAATAATTCAAAGTTTTTATCTCACTAATTCTGTTTATATTTCAATAATTCAAAGTTTTTATCTCACTAATTCTGTTTATATTTCAATAATTCAAAGTTTTTATCTCACTAATTCTGTTTATATTTCAATAATTCAAAGTTTTTATCTCACTAATTCTGTTTATATTTCAATAATTCAAAGTTTTTATCTCACTAATTCTGTTTATATTTCAATAATTCAAAGTTTTTATCTCACTAATTCTGTTTATATTTCAATAATTCAAAGTTTATATCTCACTAATTCTGTTTATATTTCAATAATTCAAAGTTTTTATCTCACTAATTCTGTTTATATTTCAATAATTCAAAGTTTTTATCTCACTAATTCTGTTTATATTTCAATAATTCAAAGTTTTTATCTCACTAATTCTGTTTATATTTCAATAATTCAAAGTTTATATCTCACTAATTCTGTTTATATTTCAATAATTCAAAGTTTATATCTCACTAATTCTGTTTATATTTCAATAATTCTAAGTTTATATCTCACTAATTCTGTTTATATTTCAATAATTCAAAGTTTTTATCTCACTAATTCTGTTTATATTTCAATAATTCTAAGTTTATATCTCACTAATTCTGTTTATATTTCAATAATTCAAAGTTTTTATCTCACTAATTCTGTTTATATTTCAATAATTCAAAGTTTTTATCTCACTAATTCTGTTTATATTTCAATAATTCTAAGTTTATATCTCACTAATTCTGTTTATATTTCAATAATTCTAAGTTTATATCTCACTAATTCTGTTTATATTTCAATAATTCAAAGTTTTTATCTCACTAATTCTTTTTATATTTCAATAATTTTAAGTTTATCTCATTAATTCTAAGTTTTTACCTCACTAATTCTAATTCTAAGTTTATATCTCACTAATTCTACGTTTTTATCTCACTAATTCTGTTTATATTTCAATAATTCTAAGTTTATATCTCACTAATTCTGTTTATATTTCAATAATTCAAAATTTATATCTCACTAATTCTATTAATATATCAATAATTCTAAGTTTATCTCATTAATTCTAAGTTTTTACCTCACTAATTCTAATTCTAAGTATTATATTTTAATAATTCTAAGTTTTTAACTCCCTAATTCTAAGTTTATATTTCAATAATACTACGTTTTTATCTCACTAATTCTAGGTTTATAATTCAATAATTCTAAGTTTTTATCTCTTATTCTAAGTTTATATTTCAATAATTCTAAGTTTACCTCACTAATTCTAATTCTAAATTTGTATTTCAATAATTCTAAATTCTAAGTTTGTTTCAATAATTAAAAGTTTCATATCTCACTCTTTCTGTGTTTATATCACAGTAATTCTAAGTTTATATTTCAATAATTCTAAGTTTTATTTCTCATTAATTCTAATTTTATATCTGACTAATTCTAATTTTATTTCTCACTAATTCTAAGTTTTATTTCTCACTAATTCTACATTTGTATTTCTCCAATTCTATGTTTGTTTCACAATTCTGTTTACAGCTCACAACTCTGAGTTCATATCTTGCAATTCCAAGTTTCTATTTTATAATTATACGGGGAAACAAACTAATCAAATTATTACAAAACACTGATGTGCATGTAAATACAGTTTGATGTGTTTCATGTTGACGTTATCCTTTAAATGTTCCTTTGACAGTCATGTGAGTTCAAGTAGATGTGTGTGTGTGTGTGTGTGTGT
>NC_081791.1:28463009-28475509 GCF_963082965.1 Carassius carassius
TTACATATAGTGAAAATATTTGTTTGTGTTTTAGATGATTGTTTTACAATCTTTTACAATATAATTAATATATTATTTCTATAAATAATAAGCCATTAAACTTATATTAACAACTTTAACAAAAACTTCAATGCTATTAATTAAATATATACACATAACGTGTTTCTATATTTTGCAATTACTAATTACAGATATTAAAATGTATTTCTATGTGTATTAATATATTTTTGTATAATGAATACCTGTTTATATATGTTTATATTTTGCTAATAAATGTCTTATTCAAGTCATAATATATATATAATTTATAATATTATTTTTAAGATAATTTAATTTTATATATTTTATATATTTTAAGAGTTTATTGAAATATACAGTATATATTCTACAATCATTTCTACCATAAATTGTTACTTTCGTCCTACTAAAGCAATTATGCATCCAGTCTCATTCCTCGTAGATCAACTATTAAACACATTCACGTTGATTAACACTTATGTTCTTGTGTACACTAAAATCCACCCTAAGTAGTGAGCCATTCAAACCCTTACTATGATTTGAGACACACTTGTCGTACTGTTAAGAGTGCAGTGAAATCATTTTCCCTCTCTTTTACTCTTAGGCTTCTTCCAGACACTCATGAAGTGCTGCTGTCAGTGATTTACGGTGAACTAATTGTAATCTCAGACTCTGTGTAGTTCAGTAGTCTGAGATTTGACGGACGGATTGAGCAGCTTTCACGATGTGTGTGGGACAGCACTATTCATGCAGCACAGATGGACGGCCGGAGCGGGAGACACACAGTCTGACCCTCGGCCCGAGAACCAGCGGGAGGACAGACCGGTTTAATAAAGAGCAGACTGACCGGTGTGAGTTCAGCTCAGACTGAGAGGAGTCACATCTGACCGGGCCAGACCTGTTTGCATGATGCTAGGCTGTTATTAGTGTGTTGTCATGCGGGCGCAGGGTGTTTGCAAGACATCGTTGCTTAACATCCTTAGGTTGGGGACATGCTAAATAATTAAAAGTTCTTTCCTGAACTCACCTTCACTTTTACTTTACTTTTCATTCTCTTTATTTAGCCCTGAAATCTCTGTCTTTAATACTTGAGATTTAACAAAGCTTTACTGTCTAAATTGCCCAAATGTCAAAACTAGTATGATATCATTAATAACTATATATCATTACAATATCTTTATAGAAAAATATTAATAATGAACATGAGTCATATTGTTCCCTTACAAAAATGAAACATGATTTTATTATAGTAAAAGTAAATATGTTTTTGTTTTGGTTTTTTGGTAAATTGATTGCTCTCTGTATTTATTTTTCTTAAAAACTCCATGGTTGAATTATGGTTAGTGCAATAAAACCATGGTTAATTTGTGGTTACCACGGTTTAACAATTCACTTTGGATGTATATTAAAACCATTGTTAATTTTTGTAAGGGTTGCACTGATGTCTGCACTAGCTCCCTCTAAAACTATTAAAAACTGCTACTGTTACATCTGTGTTATATATCTAAGTTATCTGATTAATATCATAGGAAGTGTCTGCATCATAATCTAACAGTGTTCTAATCATGTGTTTGTGTTTTCATAGACATGTTTTCATAACAGTCTTAAGATATTTTCAAAACAATTCAAAAAGAGTCATTAATTTTTAAATTTCAACATCACTTGTAATGATTTTAAAAAGTGTATCCCTAATCATTTGATTTAGATCAGAACTTCGAAGCGCAGATCTCGAATCATTTAATTTAGATCGGAACTTCGTTGCGCAGATCTCGAATCATTTGATTTAGATCGAAACTTCGAAGCGCAGATCTCGAATCATTTGATTTAATCGAAACTTCGTTGCGCAGATCTCGAATCATTTGATTTAGATCGGAACTTTGAAGTGCAGATCTCATCATTTGATTTAGACTGGAACTTTGTAGAGCAGATCTCAAATCATTTGATTTAGATCAGAACTTTGTAGCGTATATCTCGAATCATTTGATTTAGATCGGAACTTCGTATCGCAGATCTCGAATCATTTGATTTAGATCAGAACTTTGTAGCGTATATCTCGAATCATTTGATTTAGATCGGAACTTCGTATCGCAGATCTCAAATCATTTGATTTAAATCGAAACTTCGAAGCGCTGATCTCGAATCATTTTATTTAGATCGAAACTTCGAAGCGCAGATCTCAAATCATTTGATTTAATCGAAACTTCGAAGCGCAGATCTCAAATCATTTGATTTAATCGAAACTTCGAAGTGCAGATCTCGAATAATTTGATTTAGGTCGGAACTTCGTTACGCAGATATCAAATCATTTGATTTAGATCAGAACTTTTAAGCGTAGATCTCGAATCATTTGATTTAGATCGGAACTTCATATCGCAGATCTCAAATCATTTGATTTAGATCAAAACTTCAAAGCGCAGATCTCGAATCATTTGATTTAATCGAAACTTCGTATCACAGATCTCGAATCATTTGATTTAGATCGTAACTTCGAAGCTCAGATCTTGAATCATTTGATTTAGATCTGAACTTCGTAGCGCAGATCTTGAATCATTTGATTTAGATCGTATCGCAGATCTCGTATCATTTGATTTAATCGAAACTTCGTATCACAGATCTCGAATCATTTGATTTAGATCGTAACTTCGAAGTGCAGATCTCGAATTATTTGATTTAGATCGTAACTTCGTATTTCAGATCTCGAATCATTTGATTTAGATCAGAACTTTGTAGCGTAAATCTCGAATAATTTGATTTAGATCGTAACCTGTAGTGCAGATCTCGAATCATTTGATTTAGATCGGAACTTCGTGTCACAGATCTTGAATCATTTGATTTAGATCGGAACTTCGTGTCACAGATCTTGAATCATTTGATTTAGATCGGAACTTCGTGTCACAGATCTTGAATCATTTGATTTAGATCGAAACTTCGTAGCGCAGATCTCGAATCATTTGATTTAGATCGAAACTTCGTAGCGCAGATCTTGAATCATTTGATTTAGATCGAAACTTCGTAGCGCAGATCTTGAATCATTTGATTTAGATCGGAACTTCGTGTCACAGATCTTGAATCATTTGATTTAGATCGAAACTTCGTAGCGCAGATCTCGAATCATTTGATTTAGATCGAAACTTCGTAGCGCAGATCTCGAATCATTTGATTTAGATCGAAACTTCGTAGCGCAGATCTCGAATCATTTGATTTAGATCGAAACTTCGTAGCGCAGATCTCAAATCATTTCATTTAGATCGGAACTTCATATCGCAGATCTCGAATCATTTGATTTAGATCGAAACTTTGACACTCAGATATCGAATCATTTGATTTAATCAAAACTTCATATCGCAGATCTTGAATCATTTGATTTAGATCGAGACTTCAAAGCGCAGATCTTGAATCATTTGATTTAGATCGGAAGTATTTAGATTGCAACTTCGTATCACAGATCTTGAATCATTTGGTTTAGATCAACCTTTGAAGCGCAGATCTCGAATCACTTGATTTAGATCTGAACTTCAGAGTGGGTTTGAGAATCTTTTGATTCAGATCAGGACTTCGAAGTCTTTTTTTGCTCCAATATTTTAAACAGTAGAAAACATTTGAGCAGTACAGTTATAAAAACAAAACACAGAAAGAAGTGTTTTGTGTTGATTACATTTGTATAACCACAGTTTTTCTATAAATAACACGTTTAAGATATTATTAGTGTAGCAAAACCATGGTTACTTTGTAGTTACCATGTTTTACCTATAGTAGCCGTGGTCTGTGTGTGTGTTTTCTGATTAAAAATGCCTGGCACTTCATTCTAAAAGAAGCGTTTAAATGTCCTAACGCAAAAGCAGTAAAGTGAGTGACTTTATGCAGTGATCAGCTGAGAGCGTGTCTTTCACCTCTGTCCCGCAGCAGACGGCAGAGAGAGTCCCTGCTAATTTACGTCCTGAGAAAGGGGTGTGAATCGCCCCCATAAATTGTGTTGCTGGGGTGCAAGAGCCTCAAAGACACTGAAAACAGCCGAAAGACAATGAGGAGGGAGTCGCAGTGAATGCAGACAGCTGCACGACTGCACACACGCGCATCACTATCAATACAGCCGGAAAAAACAGATGTTCCTCTTCACAAAGACTGAGAGAGAGAGAGAGGGGCTGATGCACACTGATCAGATTTCTTGCTTTCATAGTCCATTTCTTAAAAGAGTTGTGCAATAAAAATACAAATTCTTAATTTATTTTCTCTCATGTTATTATGTAAACTTTAAATCAGAGGTGCCTGAAAAGCCAAAAATCTTACTTGGTTGAGGGCCATGGACCAAAAGTAAATGTTGCATTGCATAATTATGTTGTATTATATTATATTAAAATGTATTATTATAATTTTTAATGAATAAATGTAATTTGTAAACATTATACAGATTTTTATCAGTCATTTGTATTTCTTCAAAAGTCCATAATATTTTTTTTAAACGTTAAATCAGAAATGAAGTCATGCTTAAATTAAGTTCTCCACATAAAAACAAAAATGAACTGGTTTATTTTAGCTAGTTTTTTAAAGCAATATTTCTTATATGAACATTTAAAATAATAAAAATGAAGTAAAATTATTTAAAAATGACAAAACAGCAGCATAAATACATTTTGAACTAAAATTTAATAAAAATAAATAAAAGCTAATTAAAAATATACATTTTTAAATAAAATTAAGTATATGCAATGAATATATGAATGCTAAAAAAAATACAATGTTAAATGAGAAAAGTTTTTTTTACTTTTACTTTTTTTCATTTCTGTTCCACACACTTTTATCTCAGCTAGTTAACAATTTTTTTTAAATGTAATTATATGAAATCAAATTCACATTTCAAATGCAAAAAAAAAAAAAAAAACTGAATGTTAAACTAAGAAATGAAGATATAGCATGATATGGCATGGCCCTGGTGTGAGCATCTCTGATCTCTGTTGTTGTTAAATCGCTACAAATGTGTTTTTGAATGTATAAAGTATAACATGTTCATGATGTTAACAAACTGCTGTGATTTCATCCTACAGATCTGTGAGACTGATCTGACAACACACTCACAGCGGTGAAGCAACTAAATGAGTGCTAGAAGTAAACACACTCACACAAACACTCACACACACACTCTCACGTCACCCTGCATCCTTGTTTTTCACCGTGTGTGTTTCTGCTGCAGGCTGCGACATGCACACGGATGCTCAGACAAGACAGGCATGCGCTACTGTGTGTGTGTGTGTGTGTGTGTATGTGTATGTGAAAGAGAGACTGTGTTCAGGGGGCTTTGGGTTGTTTTTCTGATAAATTTCCCTGATTTCATAACTGAACATCCTAATCTGTTTCCTCAGTCTGCTGCAGCAAAACGTTCCTTAAGATGCACAGAATGGGAGGTGCATGATGGGACAGGCTCAGAGTTTGAGATGATGTTCAGATCCAGCGACGATTCAAATGATCCGCTTTATCTGCAACACATATTTACAGAAAAGAGATGAAGCTACATCCAAGTCCAAAAACTATTTACAAACTTGAAGTTGAAGCTTATATATTATATATTATAGGTTTATATATACATATATATATATATATATATATATATATATATATATATGTGTGTGTGTGTGTGTGTGTGTGTGTGTGTATGTATATATATATATATATATATATATATATATATATATATATATATATATATATATAATATTGTAACAATATTATTTATATTGTATAATTATTTAAATATTATTATTTGTATTATAATTATAAATAATGTGAAAATTTAATATAAATAATTTGTTATATATATATATATATATATATATATATATATATATATTTGTTATAAATATTATATGAAAGTATTTATGATTTTAAGTACCATTTATCAAACAAAATAATGTAATTATAAATTGCATATTGTAAATATAAATTGTATTATTTATATTGTATAATTATTTTTAAATGTATATAAATATTATTATTTGTATCTTATGTTTTATAAAAGTTATATGAAAGTATTAATGAATTTAAGTACCATTTATATATATTTTTTTATATTACACGCACAATGTCATGTCAAATTATATCAAATATTTTTTAAATATTAAAAATTTTCTTAAAATCAAATATTTTCATATATATATATATATATATATATATATGAAATATATGAAAATATTTGATTATATTAATTTATTTGATATTAATGTGAAGTGAGTCTTGAGATAATGAAAGCAACTAATTTAAAATTAGAAATAAACTTTTAATTTTAGTGAATTTATTTTTAGTTTAGTTAATGCATATTAAATATGATTTTACTGTTCTGTATACAAACACAAAAGATTTCAATATTTATTAGGCTGCAGTCATATTGAATTTTGGTATGCAGTCTTCGAATGCAGAAAAAAAATCAGCGGATATGTATGAATAATTGCATTTATTGCTGAGGTAACTGATTTATGATGTGATTATGAATAGGGGATTAACAATCAAATAAATCCTCAGATGTTGTGTGTCGCTCTTGGATCTCTCAGTCGGATGTTTGTGGAATCTAAAAGAAAAGCATGAGTCAGGATTTTAATCGCAGGATCTCTTAGGGAAGAGATGAAGTGATTTGCCGGTTAGTGATTGTCTTTCAGACAAAATTCCCGATTATTCCCAGAAGCCGGAGGCTGCAGGGACATGCAGGTGTGTTGATGGGATCTCTGCGTGCTTCGGTCCGTCTCAGACGTGCGCTGACAAGTTTGTAAACAAGAAGGCCGGAATATGAATGAACAAACACTTTCCCTGCTGAGCACAGAGGCTGTCATTCCTGTGATGATTATCCCATTGAGACATAATCAGCCTATTAGTTCCCATCAGTGTTGAGCTGTAATCTGTTTAAACAGGTCTGATCATTACCTGTAATATAAACCCATCGCCTGCTCATCCAACATGATCCAGTCATAAATCATCAGGTTTAATAACTCCTAAGTCTAATCAAGTTAATGGACCATCATAATTGAATTTAAAACTACAGCAATACTACAAACATGAGAAAGAATCCAGATCTATTTTAGGCAACTTTAAGATAGTAACAAATAATGCTGAAAACACCAGCAATTTATGAAGATTAAAATATAAAATAAATACAAAAAAGGGAATGACATTCGAAATAGTATTTTTTAGCTATTATTAATTATATTTTTATATAATGTGTAGTGATATTATATATTTATGATTTTATAATATCATTTATACAGTAAGGTCAGTTTGGGTAAATCGAGCCATACATGCTTCACTATTTTAAATATAGTAAATCATACATTATGTAGATTGTATTTATTATAATAATTTACTGTTTCTATATTATTGGATATTATATTATATATACATTCATACGTATCTTTCAATATAAATGTATTTTTTTAAAGATGTAGGTGATATAATCTATATATATATATATATGGTAACACTTTAGTATAGGGTCCAATTCACACTAATAACTAGTTGCTTATTAGCATGCCTATTATTAACATATTGGCTGTTTATTAGTGCTTATAACGTTATAACGTACATATAATGCATGACATCCATAATCCTACCCAATACCCTAAACTTAACAACTACCTTATAAACTATTAATAAGCAGCAAATAAGAAGTTAAGGCAAAAGTCATAGTTAATGGTTAGTTAATAGTGGAGAATTTTATTATTTATTTATTTTTTAATATATTTTTAAGTATTATGTAAGTCGTTTGTACTAGTAAATACAAGTGTTTCAGTGTGCACAGTACCTTTAAGCCTATTTAGAAGCTCTTTGAGTAGCAGAGCTGCTGGTTGCATGTGGAGTTTGTTTGAGCTCCGCCTCTAAACCTTTAACCCCCACAGAAACTATCTGAACTATTTCAACACGCACGCACACACACACACACACACACACACACACAGAGAGAGAGAGAGAGAGAGAGAGAGAGAGAGAGAGAGAGAGAGAGAGAGAATGTATGTGCGTATGTGACTTGATCTCAGTGGATCATGGAGCAGCGCACTGACCGCGGTGCGTCGGAGTCTCCTGACCGCACGAATGCGCTTCTAACACGGCTACTTTTGCTCCGGAGCGCCGCTGAACGGAACTAAAGCTGGAGGATCGGATCGGTACCGATGGCTGATCCTCTGCGGAGGACAATTCTAGCCAAACTCAGGGGCAAGAAATCCAAAGGGAAAGACGCGAGCACCGTGAACCGGCCTAGAGAAGGTAAAGAAAAAGTTTCTCAGACGCAAACAGAGATAAATCGCATATGTAACGCGATGAGGGCTGAGCAGAGCTGCGCGAGCGCGGATCCGGTTCCCCGGAGCGCTGGGGGTCCCGCTGATCAAAGCGAACGCACCGAGCTCAAGCGCTTCCACACGATCGGAGACTCGATCGGCTTCGGCGGTTGCGATTTAAAACCCAAACGAGAGGCTTTAAAGCTATCAGATAGTCAAGATCTAAAGAATAAAGAGCCAAATGTTACATTACTAGAGCAAAAGGCTGGAAAAAACATTACGGGAGACTTTAGAAGCCCACAACATCACGTGTATGATTATATAGATGCAGAAAGCGATCTAATTCAGGTTATAGAGAGTTCTCTGGAGTATCATGGAGATTTTAGGATGCCCCCGTTACAAAGTCCGACTTTTTTCCCCACTGATCTGGAAATAACATTGGCCCCCGGGCTGAGAGACGGGGTCCCTCGACACCACTCGGTCGACAGCGAGGACGACGATTATTACGATAACCAAATTCTGCCCTTTTATGAGTCGTGCACTCAGTCGAACGACCACCACAATAAAAATATCGGTGCGCCAATATCGGCGTCGATGTCTAACAAAACCACGCAAGAAACAGACCGGCTGAAGTCGCAACTAAACGAGGCGTATTATTTGCTAATAAACACAATGCATAACATTAGTTTCGACGGTCAGGTTGAAGACAACGGATTTGTGGATCAGGCCAGTAGCGCAACTCAATCCAACGATAGCGTTAGCATTGGAAGTGACGCGTCGGAAGAACGTCAGAACGATTCTGATTCGCCATTTATCGGACGATGTGGGGAGGGGTTGATGGGGTCTTCGCAAAGCAGAAGTTTGCAGAATATTCGCAATGCAAATCCCAAACCGATGCTCCAGCGGTCGGTGAGCGATAGCAAGGTGAA
This sequence comes from Carassius carassius, assembly GCF_963082965.1. Classification (NCBI taxonomy): domain Eukaryota; kingdom Metazoa; phylum Chordata; class Actinopteri; order Cypriniformes; family Cyprinidae; genus Carassius; species Carassius carassius. The sequence continues at coordinate 28,472,206 of NC_081791.1, forward strand.
GTACTCGTCAAATCGCAAGGAAGAGACGCGATCCGCGGTCGCATCGGGATGCGATGCGCAACTGGCGAATCCTACAGAAACCATACCGACGTCTGTTTTGACGCAACAATCCTGCCACGATACAACAGTGCCCAAACATCCTGGAGTCACCGTCAACAAGATGCAAGAGTGGATGCAGAAAGGTCGCGTGCTTTCGTCCGAAATGAAGCAGAGGATCACTGGTTCTTCGCTGAGAGCCAGTCATGTGAGGCCAAAAATGGCGCGACAGCAGACAGGTATGGGCGCCCGCTGTCGTGGAGGACCATCTCAATCATCTCACAATCTCCTGCGGAAAACGCTTGGAGAGCTTCTGGGTGTCTTTTAACCGGTGCCGGGTTTTTTTTCTCATCTCCCTTAATGACTTACGCCCCGTTCACACCAAGAACGATAACTGCACTAGTTAACATTTGAAGCGGATCAAAACCTTTCATCAAAGTTGTCTTAAAACCTAGGGTTGGGTGTTGTTTTAATTTTATCAATTTGATTCTGATTCTGATTCTGCTTCTCGATTACGATTCTAATCAATTCCCAGTTTTATACGAATGGAATGATTTTTTTGATCCACTTCAAACGTTGACTACTTTATAAAGATAACTATGAGGATAAAGATATTAGCGTCGAAACCAGCGAACAATATCATCTGTTTATTCTTAACACATGATCGTCTTCGCTCATTATAGCAGGATTGATTCTGATTGGCTGTTAATATTTGTATCGTTCATCAGCTAGAAAACATTGTTCTGAAAGTGATTCCAACGATATCGTTTCTCTGTCTTTATCGTTATAGCTGTGGTGTGGACTCTGCTAGTATTTAATAGTGAGAATGATTTTTAGAACTATATCTTTATGGTTATCTTTATCGTTATTGTCCTTGGTGTGAGCGGGCCTTAATGGCGTTTCACGTAACACGTTTGGCAGAAGCGTGCCGGAGGCTCGATTGGTTCCTCTCCACTAACACACTCACTCTCTGAATAATTCATTTCATGCTTGGCCTCTTGGTGATGGTGGTGGTTTTGTGCTGATGTTGATTGTGAATGTTTATTGTGTTGAGATACTGAAACCCTGAAAAGACGTGACCCAGCAGATGGTTGGGTTATCAGTGTGTTTTAGAGGTTACTCGGACACTGTCAAGTGTGTCTCCAAGAAAACAGGTGGTTGACAGCTATCTTGTATCATGAAACCGACAGGAATCATTGTGATTTTGAATTCAGTGTAAACCAAAAATCTGAATGCATCAGGCATCATTTGGGAACAGAATGTGTTTCAAAGTGCTTAAGATTTCATGCAAGTTTGTTGTATTTTGTTTGTGTGTAGAGCATCAACTTTGACTTCTTTTAGGTGTCTTGCATGTAAACAAATGTTTTTGATGAATGAACTGCAGAAAGCATGCTTCAAATGCACTTTATAGTCATGCTGGACTTAATGATTTAACTATGTTACAACATTAAAGATCAAAAGCTTTGTAAATTGGTTTCCAAGCACATTAGCACAAGCAGAGCTCATCTTTTGTGTTTGATTTGGCCTTTGGGCGGCTGGTGTATAAATAATAAGTTCAGACTGAATGCTGTTGCGAGCAGGTTTAGTGGAAGTGGACGTGGTGTTCATGGAAATTCACAACGCTGTTTCATTTGGCAGACGCTTTTATCCAAAGTGACTTGAAAATGGAAATTTAATCCAAGATGTGGATTAGTTTGTTTCTTAATCAGATTTGGAGAAATGTTGCATTGCATCAGTGTCTCTCCAATGGATGTGAATGGGTGCCGTCAGAATGAGAGTCCAAACAGCTGATAAAAACATCACAATAATCCACAGCACTCCAGTCCATCAGTTAACATCTGGAGAAGACAAAAGATGAAACACATCCAGCATTAAGATGATTTTAACTAAAATACATGAGTCTATAATCCATAATAACACTTCCTCCAGTGAAAAAGTGCATCTCCTGTTGTTTCTCACATCAAAATACAGACACACATTTGTTTATAGACTCATTTTGATCATTTTAGCTTGTAACGCTGCTTGTTCTGTGCAGATTTCTCTCCTGATTCAGACAAGGAACACTTTTTCACTGGAGGAAGTGTTATTATGGATTATAGACTCATGTATTTGAGTTAAAAACGTCTTAATGCTGGATTTGTTTCATCTTTTGTCTTCTCTAGATGTTAACTGATGGACTGGAGTGCTGTGGATTATTGTGATGTTTTTATCAGCTGTCTGGACTCTCGTTCTGACGGCACCCATTCACTGCAGAGCATCCATTTGTGAGCAAGTGATGACTGTTTTTCTCTTTTTTTTATTCACTGTGCATTTCCTGAGAATAGAACTCATGACTTTGGCATTGCTTGCGCATTTTCATGGAGTGTGGCCAGGAAGTTTGTTAGTTTTTGAGAAGACAACTGTTGACACACACACACACACACACACACACAAACACACACACACACACACACACACTCACACACACACACACACACACACACACACACACACACACACACACAAACTGGCTACACATAAACACTGAGCGTGCATCTCCCTGACAACATGATGTTTAACAATTTTGCAAAAAAAAAAATGTATCTGTTGATGAGCCCGTGGTGTTTGTTTTGAGCGCCGGAGGGAGCTGTTCTGGAGTGAATTCCCGTCCCTTGGAAACGAGGAGCCCCAGGGAGGGAATATTTGGAATGCCAAGGCCGTCGTTTCACTTGTTTGCTCTGTGTTCCTGAGGGCTTGAATGCAAGCGGGGATTAGAAAAGAGACAGTACCCGTTCGTTAAGGTAGGATTAGTCCGTCCTGTTCTCCACGGCTTATTTTAATCTTAGATGTCTGAATGAGTAGACTGAACTTATTTTAGTAGCATCTGTGTGCTGATCTATTTAATAAAACGCTGGTTAATCACACACAAACCTTTAAGGACATGTTCAAGTCATATTTCACCAAAAATTTTCTTTTTTTTGACATTATTTTCTTCATGCATGAATTTGCCCTCTCCCAAATTCTTATCTTTAGAAATATTTGTATTAATAGTTTGAAGAAAAATATTATAAATTATATTTAAAATTGTAAATATTTTATATTAATATTTACAATTATATATTTTATATAAATATTTAATTAGTAAAATTGGAAAAAAAAAATGCCTATGAAGTCCCAACTACTATAATACATATAATTTATGCATATTTTAATTATTTTGAAAAGTTCCCATTTATGATTCTCTTTACTGTTACTATATTTGAAACAAATAAATAAATAAACAAATACA
>NC_081791.1:28478009-28503009 GCF_963082965.1 Carassius carassius
CATGTGTTTTCTACATTGCATTTGTGCTCAAGTACCAGGCCTTAATTTCTGTGTGAAAATTTTCAGATTTATGTTGCATTTATTTTATTTTTTGGGGGGACAAATGGAAAAAACACACGTTTTTTTGCATTTCCCATTCATTTTCAATTGGGGTCATATTGACCCCAATGACCAGATTAAGCAACTTTTTTTTTACACATCTTCAGAACAACCGAATCAAGCCCAGTTTTTTTGTGTATGTATAGATAGATAATGTAGGAAAAGTCACAAAATTTTAATCCTCTGAGATGAAGGGAATCCTTTTTTTTAACTAATGAAAAGTCGATTGGGGTCATATAGACCCCAAGGACCGATTGAGGGTTAAAGATCTTTCAGCATTTGATACATGCAGATACAGACACTTAAATTTGATATTTTATTATGTAATCTAATGACATTCAGATATTTTTAAGTGTTGTTTATATTTATTAATACTTTTGCTGTGGATTTTTGGGTTGTTGTAGGACTTTAAAATGAGGAAGATTTCTGAGCTTTGCTTTTTCGAGACAATCTCCATGAAACTGAAGCATCAAGTTTTAATATTAAGAGATATTTTTTTTTTTTTTAAATACACAAACTGTACAAGCAAAATATTTTTGTGGAAAAGCAATTGAAATTACATATATAGCCTATGTTTGTCAATCAAGGCTGCATTTATTTGATCAAAAATACAGAAAAAATTGTGATATATTAATACAATTTAAAATATTGTTTTTTGTATTTTATCTTACTCTAAAATGTAATTTATTTATTTGTTCAAAACTAGATTTTCAGCATCATTACTCCAGTCTTCAATGTCACATGATCTTCAGAAATCATTCTAATATGCTGATTTACCATCACTTATATAAAAATATTAGTAAAAAATTAAATACACATTTAAAAATAGTTTTGCTCAGATTTTTGGGTTAGCATTTTTAAATGACAAAATGTGCCCAAAGTCTCCAAATGGTTTTCTAGTTGTAGTTGGCTTTTATTATTTGGATTTCCTTGAAAGCTGTTCTTGGGAAGTGTTTGCATCAGTGGTTTTTCCCTCTGTAATTGTTTCAGCCGATCCCTTGAGTGACGGCTGTTGTAATCGAGTCCACTGCACCATATTTAGACCTGACTAAAGTTCACACTTGTTTGTGTGTAAGTGTGCGTGTGTGTATCTGGTATTTATCACATTATGGGCAAAAAATGTCCTCACAAGGATAGAAATACCAGTAGATCTTGACCTTGTGGAGACATTTTTTTGGTCCCCATGAGGAAACAAGCTTATCATTCACACAGAATGGAGTGTATTGAAAATCTGAAATAGCAGAAAGTTTCCTGTGAGGATTTAGGGTTAGGTGCAGGACCATAGAATATACAGTTTGTACAGTAGAAAAACCATTACGCCTGTGCAGAGTTCCCATAAACCACAAATGCATGTGTGTGTGTGTTTGTATAAGTGTAAGTGTGTAAATAAGTGTGTGTATAAGTTAGGGATGCAACAATATAAAAATTCAGAATTGATCTGATCCAATACCAATGAGTATTTGCCGATACCGATCCAATCCGATACCGATCAATCCGATACCGATCCAATCCGATAGCGATCCAATCTGATACAATCAATCCAATTTCGATCCAATCTGATACCGATCCAATCCGATACGATCAATCCGATATCGATCCAAACCGATACCGATCCAATACAAAATATATATCCAATCAGATTCCGATCCAATCCGATATCGATCCAGTCAGATTCCGATCCAATCTGATACCGATCCAATCCGATACGGATCCAGTCCGATATTGATCCAAACCGATCCAATCTGATACCAGCACAGTTTTTTTTAATCACTGTAGAATTGAAAGAATTGACCTGATCATCACTCTTTTTTGTGTCAAACACAATCTACTACATAAACACAACTAGTGTTGTCAAAAGACCCGGTACTTCGGTACCAAGTCGGTACTAAAAAATTTTAAATGTGACACTACCAGGTTTCTTTAAGTACCGGTAGTACCAAGGACCCGTTCAAACCCGGTTCAGCGCTATGATTTCCGCCGCCGCGAAGCAGAAAACGAGGACGGAATCTCAAAATCCAGTCATGACAATGAAACTTACATTTTAATATGGACAGTCATAGAATTTGTCAAAGTTAGCATACATTAATCAAATCAAATCTCCATATGGACCAGTATCTGTAAATGTTAAGCCGCAAAAGTTGAAATATGAATCCGTGTTCTGCGCATCTCTGTGCGAATTAATGAATGGCAGAGACGTGCGGGTTTGTTTACTACATAGACTGAAGCGCATGACGCTTGCATTAATTTCAGCATCTGAGCTTCAGAGTTCTCTCTCCATCAAGCGATCTTTTCAGTTTCTCACACATGCAAAAGAGAGAGAGAGCGAGAGTCTTACCACGCTGAATCGACATGCTATATGTAAACTATTCTTTATTGTCTTTTCCTGTAATGGAGTTCATTTAGAGTTATTCATATTCATTTTTGAACAAGCAGAAGACATACCGGTTTCTCCGGTAGTGGGCGGAGCTAATGCGCAAATGGCAATTTCATTGGCTGGCGCTGATTTAGTACCGTCCCTGTTTTGATTTCAGCAAATCAGTTTGACCGAATGCAGACAACGTGATTAATATTCATGAACCCAGCAGCTCATCAATTCATAGTGCATTGGATATACATTAGTATGATAGTAGAATTAGTAGTAGTATTATCTTTTAATAATAATTAATATGATCTATTACTATTTTTTTTTTACAGAAACCATCAATGACAAAAAATATCTTAAGCATCACCACCAGTTTTAAGTTCAGTTAAAATGACAAATATGCATTCATTAGGCCTAAAAGTTAATTTTTACATAAAGGCATTGTACTAGAAATATTACTATTATTTAGTAAAATGTATGTGATACTGCTACTGTTGAAAAAATTATAAAACTTTATTTTTTAAAGAAATAAATCACAATATTTCTTCCATGTTTTAATTTTAATAGAAAATCCCGTTATTTACCAAAAATAAAATGTGTTTAAATTTCATAAATTAAAAGACAAATTAAATTTGGGTGAAACTTGTTTACTGTTTTTCATAATTATATAACTTGTAGAAAAACTTTAAACACAATTGTAAATAAGTATAAAAAAAGTTATTTTTTTAATTAGCATATTTTTGTGTTTTGCTTTGGTACCGAAATTGGTACCGAGAACCGTGGATTTTCACTGGTATCGGTATCGAATACTGAAATTTTGGTACCGTGACAACACTAAACACAACTACATTTTAATTAAAAATAACAAATGAAAAAATATATAATCATAATCTGACAAAAATACTATTATAAACTAGGTTATTGGATAATTCAGCAGCATAAAATACTCTAGATTCTAGAAAAATCACGGGTGCACAATAATTTTATCAAATCTAATGAAATATTTACAAATAAAAGTGAATAAGTGAATATGTTACACGTTGCTCTCTGTATTGTTGTAAAATACATTCATGAAAAAACACGTATATACATTTATATAGAAATTAAAGTCATTTGTGGATTAATGCTTACTGGAGATGCGAACCAGTTCAAACAATTCAGTCTGATTTGGTAAACTGGTTCAAAGATATCGATACGTAGTGTATTAAATCTTTACGTAAGTTTAATGTGCCTTTTCTTTATCTGTGCGCTCTTGAAGAGAGTTTCATTGTTTTGACACTAGTAAGTGAACGAGACATAGTTTGATCTGACCGTCTGACCAATACACGATCAGCAGGAGATGCCAGTATCGGAGCAGATAACGATCCTGATTATCGAATCGATGCATCCCTAGTATAAGTGTGTGTGTGTGTGTGTGTTCTTGTTTTTGTGTCATATCAGGACACAACTCTGTATAATGACATGGGTATGACACAGGTATTACATGGAGACAGTGACTTATGAGGACATAACCCATGTCCCCATTTTTCAAAACGCTTATAAATCATACAGAATGAGTTTGTTTGAGAAAGTAAAAATGCAGAAAGTTTCCTGTGAGGGTTAGGGTTAGGTGTAGGGTTGGTGTAGGGCCATAGAATATACAGTTTGTACAGTATAAAAACCATTACACCTATGGGATGAACACACTTTACACAAAAACAAACGTGTGTGTGTGTGTGTGTGTGAGTGAGTTCAGAGGAATCCTGGGCGTGTTTGAGCTCGTCCTCCTTCATGAAAGACCCTTTAACAGCGTCACCGCTGAGCTTTGAACTGTGTAACCTCACAATAACCCAAACCCCGCAGCAGCGCAGTCAGACTGAAGACACACACACAGTCACGCATGCCTCGCTCTTCAAACACACTCTCTGTACATCAGGAACCGCTCTGAAGTGGTTTACAGCACAGTCTTCGGTCAACTTCATCAGCTATTAAAGCATTCCTGTTCTAGCATTGAGATGCGATTCGTTTTTCAAAATGAGTTACTTTATATTTTTCATTTTACTTAATGTTTTGTTAATTTTCTTGAGTGTTTGCAATTGGCATTCTGTTATTTTATTGATACCGTTGGATTTTATTCAGCTATTTTTTCAATTGCATGTTTGAGTCAATCTGCATTTCTCGTTTATTTAATAATGAAATGAACTTTATTTATTTGTTTGTTAGTATTATAAAGCTAAAGTTTTTTGCATGCATGTTTAAATCAGACATTGTGATTGGAGTTTTAATGCAATAAATAGTAAACACATCTGTAGTCACATGCAGTTTTAGAGAAAGCAAGCACATTTTTACCATCTTTTACCGTCTCTCACTTCAGCTGAAATCATATCATGGTTGAGTTCCTGATGAAGTCAGGTTTCGGTTGATAAACTGCTGTCTGGCGAGGGTTAATTCTGTGATTGTGGTGTGGATTACGAATGTCAGCAGATGATCCAGATTCATTTACAGCTCATTAGTGCTGATAATGCTGACAGAAGGAATGAATCTGATCACGTGAGGCCTGTTTTTCAGTGATTGGGGTGAATCTGACCCGTATTTCCAACACCTTGTTTTCTCTTTTCCACCCCGTTCTTAGAGGAAAATCATCGGAGCGGGAAAGAGCCGCTAAAGAGCTTAGCGAGAGTTTCAAATCCACCTTATATAAGTGCAGCATCACATGATTGTGTTGTTGGTAAATGCTTGAGCTGTAATAACACATCTGAGCGTCTGTAATCATATACTGACTGTTTTAGCAGTGAAATAATCCAGGTTTGATGTGCTCTCATTCACCCCAGACCCGCTTTGACTCAGAGACTGACAGGGTCATGTGTATCAGACTAAAACCTAGATCTGTCCCATGATGCACGCTCACACCACAGATAATAACAACTGAAGAACATCAGATGCACTGATGTGCTTTTGACTCAGAAACTGCCCTGGAAGTTATTTTCTGCTTTTATAGAGGGTTCATTATTGAAATATTTAAAATATTTGTATAAATAATTGAATTTTTTTTTTTGGTAAATTAATTAATTATTTATTTATTTACTTGTATTTGTTTATTTACTTTTTAAATATTTGTGTAAATATTTTAAATATTTAATTTTTTTGTAAATTATTTGTTTATTTACATTTTTAATATTTATATAAATATTTTTAGTTTTTATTTACATTTTAAAAATATGTTTTTAAATACTTTTGAATATTTCAATTACCATTTCAAAATTTGAAATATTTATGTTAATAGTGTTGTCAAAAGACCCGGTACTTCGGTACCAAGTCGGTACTAAAAAAATTTAAATGTGACGGTACCAGGTACCGGTAGTACCGAGGTCCCGTTCAAACCCGGTTCAGCCATAGACAGTAAAAGAAGGGGTTCAGCGCTATGATTTCCGCCGCCGCGAAGCAGAAAACGAGGACGGAATCTCAAAATCCAGTCATGAAAATGAAACTTACATTTTAATATGGACAGTCATGGAATTTGTCAAATTTAGCATACATTAATCAAATCAAATCTCTATATGGACCTGTATCTGTAAATGTTAAGCCGCAAAAGTTGTTTGAAATATGAATGCGTGTTCTGCGCGTCTCTGTGTGAATTAATGAATGGCAGAGACGTGCGGGTTTGTTTACTACATAGACTGAAGCGCATGACGCTTGCATTAATTTCAGCATCTGAGCTTCAGAGTTCTCTCTCCATCAAGCGATCTGAACTTTTCAGTTCATCTCAATGGACGCACAGCGCACCTGTATTTGATGCTCTGTAAACTCTTTGTGAAGGCGCACGACTCACCGTCGCTTTACTGATAGCGCTGTTTCTCACACATGCAAAGAGAGAGAGAGAGAGAGAGAGTCTTACCACGCTGAATCGACACGCTATATGTAAACTGTTCTTTGTTGTCTTCTCCTGTCAAAATAATGGAGTTCATTTAGAATTATTCATTAATTTTCATCCGGTTTCTCCGGTAGTGGGCGGAGCTAATGCGCAAATGGCAATGTCATTGGCTGGCGCTGATCTCTTACCGTCCCTGTTTTGATTTCAGCAAATCAGTTTGACCGAACGCAGACAACGTGATTAATATTCATGAGCCCAGCAGCTCATCAATTCATAGTGCATTGTATATACATTAGTATGATAGTATAATTAGTAGTAGTATTATCAATACTCAAATGACAAATATGCATTCATTTGGCCTTAAAGTAAATTTTTACATAAAGGCATTGTGCTAGAAATATTACTATTATTTAGTAAAATGTATGTGATACTGCTACTGTTGAAAAAAATTATAAAACTTTATCTTTTAAAGAAATAAATCACAATATTTCTTCCATGTTTTAATTTTAATAGCAAATCCCCTTTATTTACCAAAAATAAAATGTTTAAATTTCATAAATTAAAAGACAAATTAAATTTGGGTGAAACTTGTTTACTGTTTTTTATAATTATATTACTTTTAGAAAAACTTTAAACACAATTGTAAATAAGTATAAAGAATGGCATTGGTTTTATTTTTAGTGCTAAAAAGTTATTTTTTTAATTAGCATATTTTTGTGTTTTGCTTTGGTACCGAAATTGGTACCGAGAACCGTGGATTTTCACTGGTATCGGTATCGAATACTGAAATTTTGGTACCGTGACAACACTATATGTTAATATTTATTAACTTTAAAAAAAAAATGTAAATGTTTTACATATTTGTATTGTTTTATTTTTATTTACTTGTTAAAATATTTAAAATATTTATGCAAAAATGTAAATTATTAAAAAAAAATTGTTTAAAATTTTTATATAAATATTTATAGGTATAGGTATCTGTAAAACAAAACCAATGTATTAAAACATTAAATATATATATATATTTAAAATATATTTATTTTTAAAAGACTATGTATAAAATAAATATTTTAATAATTTAAATACACATTGTAATATATATACTGTACTGTATATATGATTAATCGCATCCAAAATAAATGTTTTTAATTACAAAATATACATGTCTGTACGGTGTACATTTACTATGTATATATACCATAAAGACACACACATACAGTATATATTTAGAAAATTTTTTATGTATATATTTATATTCATATAATTGATATTATATATAAATATATTTAAAATATAAACATCGCATATTTTTCCAAAACATATACATACATTTGTGTGTATTTATATATAAATAATCAATATACACAGTACACACACATATATTATGTAATCAAAACATTGGATGCGATTAATCGTTCAACGGCACTAATTAATATATATATATATATAGTGCACTTCTTTATATTTTAAGTAGTTTGATTATGCACCATTCAGAATTTGTTGTCCAGCTTTTGATTTAGGTTTGATCACAACAATAATTTAGATGTTAGCATATATGCACACATAAAACATATATTTTAAACTGTACGAATATTTTGCAACTGGTGAGCAGAAGAAACTCTCACAATCATTACAAAACCTTGTCGAACCCAAACAGTTTTGAACGCTAGCGTACATTTATGTTTTGTTGGCTCTCTGACAGAACAGCAGCTCTAATTAAGCGTTCGAGGGTTTTTTTTAGGGCTCTTTGACCTCTCAAACACACACTGAGCGAGTTTCTCATCCTGGCATAATAACACACCGCTGCTGCATTGTTTCGTGTGAAAGTGTCCAAGCACCAGCCTGTAATCCACAAACACAGACCATCGCTTTATCAAGGCTCTGCTGCTTGGAGGATGGTTCCCATAAAAATACAATATATATATATATATATATATATATATATATTTTTTTTTTAAGGTAAGTGGTTGCAAACCATTTATTTTAGCTACATTTAAATAAACAAATTTAGTTGACTAACTTTCAACATTTACTTTTTTTAAATGTAGCTAAAATAAATTGTTTGCAACCACATACCTTAAAAAAATATTTGCTTATGAATATGTAGCTGTATGTTTTAAGTGCTGCTTCTGCTCAGATGTTTAGTTTTGTGATGTGATAAGTGAAATTGTATTTTTTTGTTTTTGTTTGTTATTCCGTTATTATTTCATTAGTAGCAAGGCAACATTTTTTTAACCGTTTTCATTTATATTTTCAAATGATATTTTATTTTTATACTTTCAGTTTTAATATTCATTTTTCGTTTTAATTTTACGTGCTTTTGTCATAAACATTTTTTTTATTCGTATTTTTTTCATGTAGCGATTTTATTCACCTTAAACATGTAAGCATTTTTCCTTTTTGTTTATTCATCGATATTACATATTGATATTTTAAAGGAGCTTTTATATTATTTAATTAATTTTTAAAGTAATATTTTTATGTGCTTTTCTCATATTTATAGTTATATAGTAATCGTTTTTTATTTTATTATTTTAGTAAGTAATTTGTATACTTCCGATTACACTTAGGCTTTTTTTAAAATTATTTTCCTTTATGTACTTTTATAGTCTTTATTGATATTTACTTTTTTAAAATTTTTAGAAATGTTATTTTTTCAGTTTTTTACTAAATTTATTAAGTGCGTTTATTAGATGTTCTATATCCGTTAAATAGTTTTGATTTATTTTTATTTAGTTTCAGTTAGTAATTTTAGGAAACACATTCCAGTTAGTTTCTCATTTTTAAGTTTAAGTTTAATATTTTATTTGAATCCAGCGCAATACCGATGAACGAAAATGTTTTTAGTAGCTTAGTTTTAGTTTACGGTAACAGCACTGCTTGTGAATATTAGAAAGCAGCGAGAGTCTGTAAATGGTTTCATGATGCAAGATGCTGTCAGGTTTTGAGATTTTTATGAAACCAGAAACAATAAATGACTCTTTAGGGTATGATTTTGGACTTGTGTTCGATCTGACCGGATGCACTTGCATGTTTTGCGCTAATAGCAGCAGTCAGATGAGCTGAATCAGCAGAAGTGTTGGTTTTGTTCGTTTGTGTTTGCCGCAGCGATGGAGTTTATCTGTCAGCGTCAGACCCCGTTTAACCACATCACAGTCTCCAAGAAACGTCAGTGGCTCCAGCAGAGCTCCGTCACAGCGCCCCCTGCAGCCGAGGAGGAACAAACACAAACACAAACACTGACAGACAGAGGTGTGCACCGCTAACCTTGATTCTCTCACCGAATGCTTACAGAGTTAATCATGATAGAATTATTTTAAGTGTTTTAATAATCCACACATTCGTTTCTTCTTTATCAAATTAAATGTAACTACACTTCGGTAACTTGTAACTCGTTTTTTTTAAAGCAGTTTGCTTTGTTATATTTCTAAATATTTTTTAATATACCTTTATTTCACTTAGTAATTTTAGTAGTTCAACTTCAGTCTCTATATTTGATTTAATTTCAGCTAACAAAAATGTTTTTAATCATTTTCATTAATGTTAACATAAGAATACAATTTAAAAGCACATAACATGATTACTAAAACCGAATTAAATTTAAAATGAATGCTAAAACTGAAAATACATTTGCATTTTATAGAAATATACAGACAGGTATACCAAATACGCCTTTTTATTTATTTTTTAATTTTAGTTTTTACTATTTTTGGTATGTGCCTTCATTAATTGTTAAATTGTCTTATAATTAAAAAAAAATGTATTTAATTTATGTTTTTAATTCAGTCTTATTTCAGTTTTACTTTTATTTTATCTAGTCATTTCAGTACTTTGCAAATGTAAAACAAGTCACATTTTCTTCTAATTTTACATCTAATATGTATTCTATTTTATTTCAGCTTTATTAAATTAACACATTTTTTATAATTTTTGTTTTTAGTTTAGTTCTATTTTTAGTAATTTTGTTATTGCTTTTGTCATTTTCATTCGTTTTTTCTTTCACGGGGAGAGGGTGTTATATTTCTAAATAGTTTTATTTCACTTATTTTTACTTCAGTTTTAAGGTTTATTTCAATTTATAATTTTAATACCTCAAAATATTAACTAAATTTCATTAAAAAAAATTTTAATTGCTATTTTATTTTTATATTTTGTGTTTTATCATTTTTATTTAAGTTTTAAGGTTTATTCCAGTTTACTATTTTAGTCCATCAAATTCATTTTCATATTTTATATTTTTAATTTTATTATTTCTTTTTCAGTTTAGTTTTTTTTTTCATTTTTAGTAACTTTTAGTAACTTTTATTAAAGTTTGATTCACTTTAATAAAAAAAAATATTTTTAGTTTTTTGTAAATCTTTATATTTCTAAATGGTTTTATTTATTTTTATTTCAGTTTTAAGTAAACTGTTTAAGCAATTCAATTACAATTTAAGTAATTAATTTTTTTTTTTGCCAAGCTATTTTATATTTATATTTTGAGTTTTTTTTCAATTAAGTTTATTTTATTAACTGTGTACCTTTGTCACTTATTATTTTTTTTTTGTTTTATTTTTTTTAAAAATATATTTATAGTTTTATTTATTTATTTTATTTCAGTTTTAAGGTTTATTTCAGTTTACACATTTAGTACTTCACACTTCTTTTTTAGCCAAGATATTTCTAAATAGTTTTATTTATTTATTTATAATTTATTATTATTATTTCAGTTTGAATTTAATTCACTAATTGCAGTTCTAGCCACATTTCAAATTTACATCTAATACTTATAATGAATAGAATCTTTCATAGTTTACTTATAATGTATACTAATGAACACTAGTACCAATACTGTTCTCCAGCTTCTCCTCTAATGTTTTAATAGTTGGGTGCCCTTGTAAATGTCCGCTGGTGTCTGCAGAAGTGCGTCCTCGTCCTCTCCGTCCGGCCGATGCTGAAGTCAAACAGCGCACCGAACCGGCCGAGGAGAACGACGCCGACGACGAGGGAGAGATCTGGTACAACCCAATCCCGGAGGATGAAGAGGCCGATCAGCCGCGCTGTGTCCCTGTCATCAGAGTCCAGACGAGACGAGCGGACGCAGACGAGAGACAGACGCAGGACGAGAGCAGAGCCACAGGTACAGCTTCATCAAACCTGTCTGGAACAGTACTATTCAGATCTGTGTGAGGGTTTACATTCTGAAGTGTTGGATGAATGAAGACACTTTATAGTTTCAGGTTTTGTATTTGCATGAACATTTTTATTGGGACTTCCTGATTTAAAAAAAAAACTGCTATTGGGATAAAAAATGCGATTAAAGACAACAACAACAACAAAAAAAACGTGAGCTGCACTGAATTTTTTTTTAGGATTTAATCATTAAAAATGTTTTTAGTTTTTTAAGCAGATTGTCTGAAATACTATTTTCTTGTAAAATAAGTATATATATATATTTATTTTACAATGCACGTTTTTTGTAAGGCTTCACAGTTTGGTCCAGAAATTTTGACTATATATCATAAAGACTATAATAATAATAATAATAAAACATATTATTATTATTATTATTTAATTATATTACTAAAATTTGAAAAATGTATTTAGTAATATTTGACTGTAATGTTTGAATGTTACTAAAATGAAAAAATATTACTGTAGTAATTCTTGACTGTAAAAATAAAAATAACATAACATAAAATAATAACATTTTATTATCATTATTTAATTATTTTGCTAAAATGAGAAATATTTATTTAGTAACATTTGGCTGTAAAATAATTTAAACATATATTTTTTTTAATTGTTACTAAAATGAAAAATAATACTTTAGTAACACCTGACTAAAATAATTAAAATAAAATATAATAATAACATTTTATTATTATTATTGAATTATATTGCTAAAGTTATGAATATTGCTATAGTAATATTTGACTGTAAAATAATTTAAAGAAATAAATATATTAATAATAATAATAATTTTATTTTAAAACATTGAACATGTATTCTTAAATGTGTTTTTTTATTTATGCAGAAAGACCTATAGAGTATTTTCTTGTAAAATGTACTCCAAAAAATTAAATACATAAAAAACAAACAAACATTTTGTTACACTTTTGCTTGTTTGTAAGGCTACACAGTTTGGCCCCAATAAAAATATTAAAACAGAATATATATATATATATATATAATAATAATAATAATAATAATAATAATAATAACAGTTGTAGTAGCTCTATCAGTTTACTATTTCATTTTACAGCACAATAGTAAAATTGTAATACTAATATTTATGCCCTCAAAGGTTTTAGTTTCCTAATTTTCAAATGTTTTACTGCTTTTATTTTGAAGGGAAACCAAGTGCTTCTTATACAAGTTTGTGAAGACATTTGGTGCATATTACATTTTCAGATGCATGTATAAAACAATTCAAACCCAAGACATGAGTCTGAAAGCTGTGAACTCCAGGCGTGTAAATGAACTCTCGCGGCTCTATATTAAGCGTCAGATGAATGTGTGACATTATTCAGTAATGCAGTCGTGTCTATTAAAGACTGCTGTCAGTGAACTAGTGAAGCTGTCAGCTAACGCTTCTCTGGAGGCTACGAACACGTCTTTGACTTCATGTCTGTTAGCGGGTGTTAGCGTCGGCTCTGTTTGTTTGACTAGCGCTCGTTTGATGTGCTGACATTATTATGCTATTTAGAAAAACTAGTGTGCTGTCTACTTTAAAACATCACGTGAAACCATTTGCATTACATTTAGATATATATTAGTACACAAACACTAAACTTTCAACGTTTCCTTTTAAGTTGTAGCACTAAAATTAATAACTAAATTAAACGGAACTAAAACAAAAAGGCTGCAATAAAAATGAATGAAACTAGTAATATTTAAAATAAACAAAAACCAATAAAAGTTTAATTAAGATAAAAACAAAGTATAAAAATAAAAGCAAATAATAATAATAAAAAACTATACACTAGTAGTGGTATAATAAAACTTAATTGAAATAAAGCTGAAATAAAATATAAATATTAGATGACAAACCTGAACTTATTATGGTCTGTTGACAATATTTCTAATATTCATTTAGTTTAGGTTGAAGTAAAAACTAAAACTGATTTAAAATTAAAACTGCAATACCTTTTTTAATAATTCTGAATTATATTATTAAAATAAACAAAAGCTAATAAAAAGCTCATTTCAAAATTAACTACAATTCAAATAAAAACAAAGAATAAAAATAAAAGCTAATGAAAAAAAATATATACATATATATATATGAAACAAACTGAAATAAAATACTTAAAATCTCATTTTAATTTATTTCAGTCGATGCACTAAAACTGGAAGTGAATTATAAAAGCTAAAATACTAAAATAAAAATAAATTAACACTAAATGTTAATATTTGAAGTTAAAACGAATAAAAATGACAAATGCACATAACACAATTACTAAAAGTTTTACTGAAATTAAATGTTGTGAAAATAAAAGCTAACTATTACTATTAATAAAATGTACAGTAAGTATTAGTATATAAATAACACTCTTCACATTATATATGAATCGTCATTTGTTGCATAATGCACATTTTGGCGATTGTAGAAGCTCATCCAGGTATCAGGTGTACAGTGTAGAAACAGCACAGGAAGTGTGTAAGAGTTTGATTTCTGAACACAGTACAAAAGTCCACTATTTTCCAATCCAATCAATTTCTGACTCATATGATCAAATTCAAACTTTACAAAAAAATAAACTAAATGGCTGTTTTGTGTTTTCAAAGGTCACTGTTGTGACTTTTCAGTGTGTTGTGAAGTTCCTCAGCGCGTTGGTTGAGCTCCTGCCACGTTTGTGTAAGAAGAGAGTGTGTGTGTGTGTGTGTGTGTGATTTAGGCTCTGTTCTGAATGCTGTGTTGTGTTCCATTCCGGAACTTTCCTCATGTGCTGTTGACTTTAGCTCCCGGCTGCATGTGCGTCCCAACACCCCTCCGAAACATGAGCCACACAAACTGAGTCACGCTCGCCTTTTAAATGAGTGATTACATGGAGAAGGTAATATTACCCACAATCCTGTGGGTGGCAGGTAACAGGATCGGAGTGTGGCGTTACGAAAGGTAGCCATTCACCCTGACCTTGTGTGTGTGTGTGTGTGTGTGTGTGTGTGTGTGTGTGTAACGAAGCTCTGTTCTGTGGTTCTAAATAAAGCTCTTGAATCATTTAGAGAGCAGATCTGAGATCAGTTCAACACACAGTCCATGACATCAGACTTCACGATCTCAGATAAATGCTCCAGTTTTCTCTGTCACTAATGGCACAGGGTGTGTGTGTGTGTGTGTGTGTGTGTGTGTGTGTGTGTGGCAGATAAGGCTGTAAAATGTCTTCTGACACTCTATAATTAGTGTGACTAGTGACCAGATTGGCCCACTCTCCACCTGTCGCAATTAAACATGTATAATAAACACACACACAGTCAGTGAGTGTTATCAACAAAATCGAATTCTGCAACTTACAGTATGTTAATAAAAATTATATATATATATATATATATTAATTATATAAACCCTTTAAATAAATCTAGTGTTTTGATTAGAGATGCTGTATTCTGAGGGGTGTGTGTGTGTGTGTGTGTGTGTGTGTGTGTGTGTGTGGTGTCACATTCACATCTAGGTTTTCAGTTGCGTGTAGGGATTTATACTGTTAAATTAGTTGGGTATGCATGAAAAGTTAAAAACTATAATTGCATTAATTAATCAGGATTGTTTATTGTGCTTTGCATACACTAAAAGTTTAGATTTTTTTTTTAGATTTTTTAAGTCTCTTATGCTCAATAAAGGCTACATTTATTTGCCCCAAAATACAGTAAAAACATTGTGAAATATTACAGTTTAAAATAGTTGTTTTCTATGTGATTAACGTTTATATTTTAAAATGTATTTAATTGGTGTGATGCGCAGCTGAATTTTCAGCATCATTACTCTGGTCTTCATTAAATAATCCTTCAGAAATCATTCTAATATGCACATTCGTGCACAATAAATATTTCTAATTATTATCGTTGTTACAAACAGTTGCTCTGGCGAATATTTACAATTTTCTAAAATGACTTTTTGTAATAAATCAAATTAGCTTTCAGATCTTATTCACACTTTGCCTTCAGTTTGTATGAACTATTTGTATATTTACTTGTATATTATATTTGTACGTAGACGCTAAGCACCGAATTTATGATTGTAGTTTAGGTTAGGGAAATCGAAACGGACACAGAGACACGGGATGCTATTTGCTCTGTAGTGGAGAATTTGTTTCACATTTTAAATGGAGGTGAAGTTGTGGCCCTACTCCCAAATCCCGAAAAGTTTTGGGAAAAGTAAAATTTATCAATTGTTACCGATTGTTAGCGAGAAACTGGGGAGGCAAAAGTCCAGCAAGGCGACAATTGTGATTGTGAACTGCCATGTTCACTCCGGTATTCCGCTCGATGGTTTTGTTTTCGCAGCATTCCTGTAATTTCAGTGGAAGTTTGAGGTGAATAAAACACGTCATAACCAAACGTTATCTGATTGGCTTACGGGTAACCAATGATTTTAAACTTCAGACAAGCTTGTGAAAAGTGATATTGTTGGTTAACATTTAGGGATGCACCAAATATTCGGCCACCGAAAATCTTCGGCCGAAAATGGCATTTTCGGTTTTCGGCCGATAGACTTTTATCACCGAAACAACACGGCCGAAATGTTGTGATGACGCAAACAGAAACCGCGACCTGCACGTGCACCTGCATAGCGCAGACCACGAGCTCCCCGCGACATTCACTTCACACCAGTGAGAACATTCTCTCTCTTCTTATTCCTTTATTCGCAGCACTAAAGCGTCTCCTAACAAAGATATTAAGACGGACCACGAAGTGAAAACAAAGAAATGTAGAGTCTGTTAGCACACGTCTCACTGAGATCTTTTCGGATCCTCTGCACTTCATCGCGAATGTGCTTGATCCGCGTTATAAAGACCATTACTTGGATGCGGAAATAAGGCAGCGTGCACAAGAAATGATCCAGGCCCCGCTGGATGCGGAGAACCCGCGTGGAGACGGAGAAACTCCAAGCGCAGGAGACTGAGATCAGAGCACAGAAAAAAAGACTCGTGTCTGCACCAGATGAGGGGCATGCACCCTCGGTGTCTGATGTGTTCAGTGGGATTCTGCAAGAAAGTGCCTCAAATAATAATAATAATACGTTGGCTATTTTGTTCTTAGGCTACTATATATGTGACATTATATATATATACACACACACACACATACATACATAATATCAGATTGTAGCCTTTTTTCTGCTAGATTTCTGCTTTAATTTGATAAAAATGTTTATTTATGCCCTGGCCCTATTTAAATACACTCTCTCAGATATTTCTCAAATGTCAGGCAGATGACAAGCTCAACTGCTCAACAGCTAGATGGTTATCTGTCTGAAGTCCCCATCTCCAGAAGTGATAACAGACTTTCCTACTGGAGAAGTAATGCACTTTCTAGTCCTACAGAGAACAATTTCAAATGCACTTCACCTAAATGCACTTTGTTTTTATGAGAGAACAGTTCATTTTAAAACCTTTCTGCAGGCCAGTAGGCCTGTACATTATTATTTAATATACACATGAGTGGGATAAATTTTTAGTTTGAATTTTATTTTAATACTGTACATTGTTGCAATGTGCTTAATAAATATTTGCATAATTTGTAATTATGTATTTTTATGTTTTTTTTTTTATAATTTATGTAATTGTAATTATCTTTGAAACTTTAATATTAATTTATGCAATTGCAATGTCTTAATTTTAGTAAAGTTAGTACACGGTCATAGCAATAAATGCAATGGTACTAATAATTGGCATGATTTCTTTCGGTGTTTCGGTTTCGGTTTTCAGCCTTGGTTTTCTCTTTTTCGGTTTCAGCCAAGAATTTTAATTTCAGTGCATCCCTATTAACATTATTTTTCCCCGCCCACATGGCCTTGGTGACATCAGCAGAATGGAATGTCGTTTCAGAGACAAAAGTTTAAAAAATAATTTTCTTCACAATAACGTGAATTGATAAACAACAAACTAGGTAAATGCAAGCTGTCTAGTTAAGCCTTTGTGCAAATGTATCAGTGAACCTTTCCGACCCGGTTTATGAGTAAATAATAAAAAAATTGTTATATTCAAGTGAACTGTCCTTTTAAAAAGACACACAAACTTGCCAAAGTGTGAACCTCTGCTCCATCTCCTCCACATCGATCTTTCTCAAAACAGTCTTTCTCTTTCTCCTTGCCTCCCTCTTTTTTTGGTCTCTTCACACTGGCATGTCTCTCTCTCTCTCTTTTTAACAGAATCGGGTCTTTGTTTTATCTAGGCGGGTAAGTACCAGATCAAACGGCGGGTGTTGAAGGAGGCCCTGAACTGTGGCAACAGAGCCGCTGTTGTAGTAAAGCAGATGAACGTGCCATGTGATGAGAGAGAGAAAGAAAGGGCGAGGTTGAGGAAGGAGACTGATCTGGGTTGCATGTTCAAGAAATCTGATTTGTCAGCCACTGCATGATAACTGTGGTAACACACTGCGGAGATAACTGCATCCCAGGTCCAGAAGTCTCTCATAAAAGGAAATCTCTACTAATCGAAAAAGCAAGAGCAAATTATGCTGAGACTGATGGAGCATTTTTACCACAACGCTCTTGGCCAGTGGAAGGTCTGGTTCATCGCTCCACTCTGGAATGTTACACAGATGTTCTTTGTTTTTGATGTGTGTGACTGAGCTGGAAAGGGACTTTTTGGGATATATGTAGTTATTATGGCATGTACGTGCATAGAGCAAAGGGGAATCCTGTGGACTAAACAGGAGCGAACAGCCGAAAGGCAATAGGAAAGAATTATGGATAATGGGTGAAATTGACTAGTTACGGGGGTTGTTTCGAGCACGCAACAAGAGATTTGGTAATTAAGTACCTTGCTTTGAATATTCCCAATCACTGTTACCTTTTGAAAATAATTTGGCTTTGAAACATTTAAGGATCTATCAACAAATCCAAACAAGGAATTTAATAATCTTGTGGTATAAGATACACTTGAAACATGTACCCACAAATGGTAATGAGTTCATCTAAGGATCAGCTATACCTGGGGGTCAGTGACTTGGTCAATGTATTAATTAAACCCTCCTCTTTCATTCCACAGATCCTTCAGAGCAGTCCACTGGTGGACTTTCTCCCCCTTCTAGTCCCAACCCAGCTAAAAGGAGCACTACTATCAACTGGTCTTTTCCTGATAAAATCAAGTCACCACGGACTGTCCGAAAACTCTCTATGAAGATGAAGAAGCTACCTGATCTGAGTCGGAAGCTTAGTGTTAAAGGGAACTTATCTAGCAATGTGGTTATCAGCAACAGCCAATCAGAACCCAGAGCTCACTTACCAAGAACCAATGGGATGGCAGAGCTGAGCCAGCCCCAGTCCAGACTGTCCCCAGCAGGTGTGACGACTGCATTGGCAAGCGGTAACGTGATTTGGTGGTACCATTTGGACAGCAGTGTTTCTACGCAGCACAATTTCGATAAGAGGAGGAGCAATAGTGGTGGCGTTCCCAAATCAGCCAGTAAGGGAGGTTACTTGAGTGATGGAGACTCACCCGAACTTGTCGCCAAGTCAGGAAAGCATGGAAACTCAGAAAGAAAGAATGGTAAAGCCCGGGACAGGGATCCTAATGGGAATGGCGGAAGTCTGAAGTTCCCTGGCACAGAGCTGGATATCGACGCCTTCCGTTCATATAGTTTCTCGGAGCAGCCAAAGTGCCTAACGTATATCTCTGGACTAATGAGTCTGCACTTCTATGGCGCAGAGGACCTGAAGCCACCGCGGGTTGATTCCCGTGATGTCTACTGCGCCATCCAGGTGGACTCTGTCAACAAAGCTCGTACAGCCTTGCTGACCTGTCGGACAGCCTTCCTGGGCATGGACCACACCTTCAACATTGAGTTGGAGAATGCTCAGCACCTCAAACTTGTTGTTTTCAGTTGGGAGTCCACACCACGAAGGAACCGGGTATGCTGCCATGGGACTGTGGTTCTCCCGGCTTTGTTTCGTGTGAGTAAGACGCATCAGCTTGCCGTCCGCCTGGAACCACGTGGATTGATCTACGTGAAGCTGAGCCTCATGGAGCAGAGGCAGAACTCTCTTGATGGCCAGGAGGGGGGTCACGAAATGCAGGTGTTTGGCATAGAGGCTCGGCGCGTGGTGGAACGGGAAGCTTCTGGATTAATGGTTCCACTGCTCATCGAGAAATGCATCTCTGAGATCGAGAGGAGGGGTTGTCAGGTGAGTAAGTAGAGCAGATCTTTATGGTTCTTTAACCTGCATGCTGTTCCAGACTTAATCTCCAATTTAAGGTGAAGTGTGTAATTCTTATGATGCCAAAGTACTTCTATTCAAGTTTAATCTGCAACTATATGTAAGCCATTAGCAAGTGTATACACCCTTAGAGTTTGAGACATTTACTTTCTGAAGATTGTCACGTTGGTTCACCTTCAAAAGAGTCCTAAGCTCCTTTCACACTGAGTTTCCGGATAATACACGGGTAATGTATCCTGCCCTTGTTCCTGGATCATTCGATTTTGGTTCATTCACACTGCCAGTGATTTCCCGGAATCTGTGCGTGCGTTCACACACAACCCGTAAAGATCCCGTACTGACTTGTGACTTCAGGATGTGATGTGTAATGTATGAGTCGAAAACGCTAGTCACGTTAACTCTTACTTTAGCAGACAAACGATCTCAGCTTTAGCGCAGATAGTGATGAACTTCCTGAACTCTGCTTCATTACAGTTTGCACATATTTTTTTCGTTGCAAACGTTGATCTACCTTCAAAACACCTGGTAAAAGAGTCGCACGATAACTATGACACACCCTTTATGGCATTGGTTCTGGCTTTTGTTCACACAGAACCAAATGTTACTAGGTCCCCAACCTGGGATCGACTCAAACTCGGGATGTGTTTGCGTTCACACAGAAGGCAATCATGCAATTTACTGTCAATTTCCCGGGACCAACATGCAGTGTGAAAGGGGCTCTAGAAGAGTTTGAGATGGGACTAGAAATTGAGCAGTAAGAATTTTTGAGAAACTTGATTGGTATTTTGCAGTTGTAATTGGTCCTACTACTAGTTGCACAGAAATTATGCATTCAGCCTTAAAGTGTATCCGCATGGCTACATTCAGACTGCAAGCCCAAAAGTGGCCCTAATACAATTTATACTCATATGCAAGCAGTGTGTACAGCACAAACCACGTAGAATCTGATTTTTCCAGTTCAGGTTTGGGCCACTTCAATATGTAATCTTAAATCCAATGTTTTTCAATGCGACCTCACTTTGAACAGTCTTATCAGAATTCTTAATACTTTTTATGTCACTTTGGATGAAGGGAGTCAATTCAGTGTGGTAGGCATAAGTATTATGAAGACAACTCTCTACATGCAAAACTTTCTCCTCATCCTTGTCTGGCTTCCATGCCGCATCAAAATAAATATGTGTAAATGCTGACTACAGTGGCTTCCAGGTTTTCCTCTGTATGTTGCCTTTGTTGCTCTTTTGTGCATGTGGGTCATTTCAGGACCGTTACCAATTTACACTTAAATCTGATATTGGCCACATTTACAAAATATTGTGAATAGTCAGATCTGAGCAATGAATCAAAACTGAGCACTAAGGCTTGGAGTGTGAACGTAGCCCGTGAGTATCTTCTGTCATTCGTTAGGCTTTGGTTAAAGTGAGCTCGCCATCCGTTCTAAAGTCCTTGTCCATGGACATTACACACTCACACAAACAAGCTTAGCAAGGCCTCTCGGTGGTTTGTGTGCACAGGCATATTGCCAAAATCCTAGCCATTCATCTCCGTTATACACACACACACACACACTCACACACACACACACACAATCTGTCTCTGTTACAGTGTCACCCAGAGCTTAATGCTGTTCTTGACCATTCATCCCACCAAGTGTGTCTGCCGTCAACCCACAAAACAATTCTTATTGCTGTTCTCAGATCAGATTTACCCCTGCAGCTCAATACTCACACATGGCAGATCTGATTCTAGATCAGTTGATCAGACTTTCAGCCCCTATCGGTGTAAAAAACAAAAAAAACCTGTAGGTCCTTTGGGAAGGCTTTAAAGTTCTGCTTGGATCATGAATGTGTTTCTCTCAGTCTGTCTTAGGCTGTTTTTACCTCTGCTGACCCCTTTGTGGAGTGTTTTCAGCCTCTGAATGCTAAATCTGCAGCTCAAGCCCATATATCTGATGCTTATATCTACAAATTAAATTTAGCAGTGTTTTATTTATTCATGCACTGCTCCCACGTTGCATTGCAAGTTGCATTACCTAGCAAGGTCATGTGGCGACAGTGTAACATGCCATTTCACATATTTTAAGTTAGTATGCAGTATGTATTAAATACAGTGCAGCTTTCTATATTTAAAAGTCCTTAGTCAATAAGATAGTTCAAGTATTCACGCAATGCAGTGAGCTCATGTGACAAGTACAGCATGCTGACTATTGCATGTATCATACTGTTGAATACAGTTTCCTCATTTTTATTTATGCATGTATTTGTATTTTTATGCATTCATGCAGTTGTTTATGCATTTATGAATTTATGTATGCATTGTTTATGCATTAATGCCTTGATGTATTTTTGCTATTATTTATGCATAAATAGTGACAAGTGCAGCAAACTCATTTTAAAGCAATGCTTACTGCATACTACATACTGTTGAATATTTAAAGCTTTATCCTAATTTTTTATCCTCATTCTTTTTTTTTTTTTTTAAAGTATATAATACATAATGTGCAGTATGTAAGTGCTCCAAACAAACTACCCTACACTACACTACCGAAACTAACATTTTCCAGAAGCACTAGTTTGTGGTATTCATGGTACAAGAGATGCACAAATGTGCAATTATTGTATTTATTTTTGAGATGATAATTGAATGCTTCTTGCCAATGTAAATATTCTTGGTCATGTGACAGCAACATAACACACTGCTGTTTAAGACAGTAATTATGTACTGTGCACTGCAGTATATACTGTGGAATTTGCATTTGCAGTAGCCTAGCCTAGTGATTGTTTTATGTTGTTATGCGTTCAGTTCACCGAATTAGTATTTCTCTAGTGTTCTTGAGATAAGTGAACTTGGTGTAAGGTCAGAGCTTAGCTGAGTTCTTTAGTAAAGCCTGCAGTCAGTATAGTTTGTCTTAAGAAAGCACGATATACAAAGCTCAGGAAACCTAAAGGAATGTTTCTTCTGAACTATGGCCGCAGGAAAACCTCCAACCTGGATGGGTAAATGATTAGCCGTGTGCCGTGAGGGTTTTTCCGCAGCCCTTTCTTGTCTGTTTAAAGGAATAGTTCACCTAAAATACTTTACCTCTGTGCGTCAACGTTTTGAGTCATGAGAGTCATTTCGAACTGTTATTTTTACAAATTAGCCTGTGACCTCTAAAGTTTGACCTACTGAAGAGCAGCTCCGGAAGCCAAGCGTTGAGTCTGTGTGGAGACGTTTGGCTTGTGCCCAAATGAAAAATTCCTCTCTGGGTTTAATGCATGTCACGTTAGCGGCAGCCTGGAATCTGTGGTCACATGCACAGTTACAGGCGAAGCTAAAACTGAAGACTGACCCCGAAACAGGATGTGTTCTTTACTAGGGGGAAGAAAGGAGGAAGGTTTTAGTGGATTCAGGAAACTCTTTATCTGTTTTTAACAAGACTGTGGTCAAGCTATTATTTACTCTGGGTGACATTTTTAGAGTTACACACACACACACACACACACACACACACACACTGTTTCACATTGCAGGGAATTTCTTCTGTTTATTAGAGCCTGTGCTACTAATCTTTGCAGAATGGGCTAGGCTGTGTTTAAGATAAAAAACGCTAGCTTACTACCTACTAAACTGTGTGCATATATAGTGTATATTAAATACTAACATTTTGCATTTAGGCATTTTTGCATTTATTTATGCATGTATGCATTTAGGTATTTTTGCTTTTATTTATGCATGTATGCATTTAGGTATTTTTGCTTTTATTTATGCATGTATGCATTTAGGTATTTTTGCTTTTATGCATGTATGCATTTAGGTATTTTTGATTTTATTTATGCATGTATGCATTTAGGTATTTTTGCTTTTATGCATGTATGCATTTAGGTATTTTTGATCTTATTTATGCATGTATGCATTTAGGCATTTCTTGCATTTATGCATTTGCTTATTTTGCCTTTATGCATTTATATATGCATTTATGCACTGATTATTTTTTTAATTATTATTATTATAATAAAAACATTTCTTAATATTGTATAGATACTCAGGCTCATTCATCAAGTTGAGCAGAATGCATTGTGGGATACAGTATTTGACACAGTGTTTTTTGTTGTATACTGCACATTTTGACAGAAGTCAATGCAGCAAGTGGACAGTGACATATGACCCGAATGAAAAAATCGTAAAAAGTCTAATTTATTTGAGATGATGTCATTCACTGAATTAAACTGAAAACATAATGTTGTCATGTGACAGTAATGTTTGTCATTAAATAAAGCTAATTTAATTTTAAAAACAGCATGCAGTTTAGTATGCATTAGGAGTGCTGAATCTGATTGGCTTCCTCTGTTGTTAGCTCCACCCTCAGCAGGTGGCAGAAGTCCTCTCTGAATGAATGTGTTGTGTATGTGCAGGTTTGTGCTGCAGTTGTTTGTCAGACTCTGTGTTATTGAGCAGGATTCAGGTGTGAGCTGGTCCGGATCCAAGCCGGTTAAGACTCCGGATATTTCCTTACCTGCAGTCTTTCCGACAGCCAACAGGAAATGTTCTTTAAGAATTGGATAATAAGGAGATGTGCTTCTACGTGCAAGCTGTCACACTTTTACATCTTGTGCAACAAAGAAGAGGCTTAAGTTAAAGACCTTAGCTCACCTAAACCTGTCTTGTATTGGCCCTGCACTAAAATTGATATATAGATGGAGATTCAAAACATTTTTGATCACTTTCATTCATCTCTAACCAGGGCCCACATTTCACTTTTTCTCAGTTGCGAGACGCTTTAGACTTTTTACCCATGGTCAATGAGATATTTTAGCAATCATTTCCATCTGTATTATGCATGATTTTTATTAAAACATATATATATATAGTACTTAAGTAATGTATTGATTAATTATTATTATTATATTTTAATAGAAATATGCAACATACAGATATAAACGTGTTAAAATGGTATCTCAATAATAATAATACTTATTGCAGATGAATAAATGTAAATATTAAAATTACAATAAAGATAATTATTATTATTATTATTATTATTACTATTATTATTATTATTATTATTGTATTATTACTGTTGTATTTGAACAAACATGAAACATACTGATAAAAATGTGAAAAATATATAATTTCTCCAAAATAATAAAATTATAAACAAATGTATAATTACATAAAATTAATTAAATCAAATGTTATGATGATGAGTATCATTTAGTATTATGTTTGATGATGATTATAATTATTAATTATTATTATTATATTTTAATAAAATATGCAACCTACAGATTTATTAACGTTTGCTAAAGTTTCTCAATAAAAATAATGCTCAGAAATAAACAATTATTAAATC
>NC_081791.1:28508009-28553009 GCF_963082965.1 Carassius carassius
ATATTTCAAGTGGGAATTCTGCGTCTGGATCCGTTCGCTCTCTCTTTGTTCCCAACCTCAACATTCCGGGCCAAATTCCAACACTTCCACAAAATAACAACAATAGACCTTCCTGTGATCCCAA
Organism: Carassius carassius; assembly: GCF_963082965.1. Taxonomy (NCBI): domain Eukaryota; kingdom Metazoa; phylum Chordata; class Actinopteri; order Cypriniformes; family Cyprinidae; genus Carassius; species Carassius carassius. Next base: position 28,508,134 of record NC_081791.1, read on the forward strand.
GCCTGTAGAGCGGGAATGAATCCTGGAGAAACGGCTCCAGATGATATTTCCTAAAGGATTGTTGTCTGATTTAAAGTGTCTCATTACATTTCTGCTAAATGAGAAGTACATTTAATAGACTTCCAGAAGAATAAAACACAAAATCTCAACCTCTGATCTGTCGAATTGAGCGGCCTGATATATAAACAACTGGCTCGACCAATGGTGTGAGTCTGGGGGCGGGGCTATCTGCTTGACTGACCAATAGCAGACTGTCACTACCTCACACCTCATAACACATCTTCCCAACAGCAGATTAATGAAAGTTCATCACTTTATAACAGTGATGTTCAGTCTTTTAGATGCTACAGAACCCCTACTTAAAATGTAAAAGGAGTCTATAGTTTCCTGTGTAAAGACCTAACTCATACTGTGAAACTTATACTTATATATTAAACATCAAAATAGTTACATTTATTATATTAGATACATTTTTGTTCTGTGCATTATTATAGTACTAGTATACTAACAATAAATAATACCTCATTTTTGGATGCATTGTTTAATTATTTACTTATTTATATTATTGTTTTACATTCGTTTTTTACTTATTTTAATATTTATAATAATTTACATGTATTTATTTTATGAAGCGTTTCATTTTTTATGTTTTATTTACAAAGCTTATTTTAATCTTTTTATTTAAATCTATCATTTATTTGTCTTATTTTCAATTATTTATTTTTACATTGGTCTATATTAACATGCATTTATTTATGTTTTAATTAGTTAATTTATATTCTGGATTCAGTATTTTAAATTAATTAGTTTACTAATTTTAATAATTGTTTATATATATATATATATATATATATATATATATATATATATATATATATATATATATACTAATTTCCTTTTTTAATTCCTTTTTGCATTTTTTAAATTATATTTTCACTTAAATGTATTATTTTGCACTTTATATTTACTTATTTTAATACATTTAGAACTTCTTCATTTTTAATACATTTTTTTAAACTCATTTATTTATTTCTAAATAATTCTTTTTTATGACGTCTATCGCTTTACAAAGTTAGACGAACAGCAGCACAGATATAAAAGAGCAATAAGACACATAAACACAGTTCAGGATCCCAGTGGCAGTGTGTTTGTCTCTCTGCAGGCGTGATGAAGGACTATCTCCGAGAGCTTCCTCATCCTCTCATCTCGAAGCCTCTCTACGAGTTTGTTCTGGACTCGATGGCCAAGAGGCCGCTGCAGATGGGAAGCGGCGTCTGTGAGAACGACCCGGCAGACTCGGATCACGCCATCAGTTTGCTGGAGATCCTGCCGGAGGTTGAGAAGGTACAGGACGGTTCTGGAGGGAAACGGTTTATTGTCCGTTGTCCTGTCTCTGATCTCTCACGTGTGTGTGTGTGCGTGTGTTTGTGCTCAGGCGACCCTTCGGAAGCTTCTGGATCACCTGAAGCGTGTGGCGTCCCATCACGAGGTCAATAAAATGACCTGTCAGAACCTGGCGGTGTGTTTCGGGCCGGTTCTGCTCAGCCAGAGACAGGAGGCGTCCTGCCACGGGAACCGGGTCTTCATCGACTCCGAGGAGCTTGCAAGCGCTCTACACTTCAAGAAACACATCGAGGTGCTTCATTACCTGCTCCAGCTCTGGCCAGGTGAGACATGCACCATTTAGAGTTTAGCCATTTAGCAGACGCTTTTATCCAAAGCAATCAGAACCAACAGAAGAGCAATAAAATACAAGCTATTTCAAGTCTCAGTGTATGTATATATATCTATATACTCTTGCCATGAAAATCACCACAGAAGCTGGAATGGTGTTAAACACAAACAAACAAACATCACACACATTCGTTTCAAACCAGTGTCTCTTTCTCCTGTGAAACGCAAAAGGAGATATAATTTCTAACATTTATAAAGTGATTGTGAAAATAAAGAGAAGCTTTAAGGTTGACCTTTGTTTTTCTGCAAAAATATGAGTTATAAGTTTTGTAATTTTACTGTTTTTTTTTACAGTACAATACAATTAGTTTTTTTTTTTAGATAATCAATTATTAGTGTGTGTGTGTGTATATATATATATATATATATATATATATATATATATATATATAATATGCACAATATAATAATAATTATTATTGTGGTTATAATAAATACTATTTTTACAGTAAAATAGCATTGTAAAAAAGTAGTGTTCAATTTAAAAAATGTAGAAAAATTATTAATATTATACCGACTTATTTTGATAACTGTCAATAAAATAAAATAATTATGCTGACAATAATAATAATACTTTAGTATTATTGTTGTTGTTGTTGTACTATATAATGTAATACGAAATAATGCTTTACAGTAAAATGGTATTATTGCTATAATAATATATTCTTTATAAATATGTTTAATTTTAAAAATGAATTAAAATAAAAATATTTATAAAAATATATATATTATTATTATAAAAAAATGTGGATAACAGATAAATTGCTATTAAATTTATTTAATCACTGTTCAATCCTAAGTATTAGGTATTCGTATTTTAATTTTAGTATTATATAATTTAATACTATTATATTTTTTACAGTAAAATATTTCTGTAATAATACATGATTGATTCACTTGTTTAATTTGGATAATTGAATGAAATACAATTATTTATCATAAGTATTATTATTATTACCATTGTCATTGAAACAGTGTGGATAACAGAGAAATTGCTATTGTATTCCTTTATTCATCTTTTAGTAGTTCCTTTATTACGTTCCTTTACCATTTAGTCCTCTGTAGTGCTAGTAGGATCTGCCTGTTTTTAAATGAAATAATACACTGGGTATAATACACCAGTCTGTATGGGACATTTCTCCAAAACACTCCAAAGAAAGAAAGTCATACGGCTTTAAAACATCACAAGTGTGTCATGTATAGTTGAGTTGTTCCTTGTCTCGGGGTAGTCTCATAAATCTAGTGTTGGGATTTAATCTCACACTCTTGCTGCCCATCCTGACGCGTCTCGCCACAGGCCGTGGTTTTAGACAGACTTCTGCCCCGCTGGGTGCGTGATTCCTCCAGCACGCAGGAGCAGTACAGTAAACCTCAGTCTGTAATTACGCACATTCCTGTCTTAACCTTCAACTCTGGTCGACCCGCCCGCCTCACCCTCAGAACAATCGGCCCGTTTAGAGGGGCCTCTCGCTGCAAAAGAGTCTCCGTCAGGCGTGGAGAAACTCCCATGAGGCCAGCTGCCCTCGTCCCGCTCTAGGACGACTGTCTTTTTGTCTGCTTGTGTGTCAAACTGTGTGTCTCAACATGGGCACATGATATATGGATGCATATTCTATAGTGTCTCTGTGTTTGTTGTTTTCTTGGGGGTATTTTTTGTTAGCGTTGCATTAGGTTTTCATTTAAAATTTCAGAGAGTCTTAAATCTTAAATGTATCTTAATTTATTTAAATCAGTTTAAATATCATAAAGCTGTTTCTAAAGCATGCCTTTCTAGTTTACACCGAACTTAGCATTGATTAACTACTGGAAATAATGTCAGGTGATTAACTAAGCTAAGTTAGCTAAGTTAAAATCAGTTTAACAGGAAGTGTGTACATAGAAAGCCTTAAGCCTGCTTTAACATTCTTTAAGTACTCTTATTATAAAAACAACATAATGCGTTAAGGCTAAGAGCTACAAATCTAATTATATAGGACTTAGTTGTATTTTGTGTATTTATTTGTGCTTGTTTGTTTATTTTACTTGTCCCATCACATGTAGGCCACTGCTAAAGTCCTCAGAGGGTTTAGAGGGCAGATCGGGACAGGTAAACAGGATTAAATGGGTGTGCTTTGTGTGTCCTCCGCTAGCCCTTCACTACCTCAATATCTTGCTAGCACGCAGATTTGTTCAAATAGAAGCTAAAAATACTGATAGCTTGCCACTGTTCTGCTGCTTTCCTGTCCTTCAACAGATCTACCAGGTTTACGACTTTTGTGGCAAGTTTGGAGGATTTGTAGGGCCAAGTTCAACAAAGTATTTGAGGTTTAGCCAATTTGGGTTGGTGTCAGTAGTTAGGATCTGAGTTGGTTTGGGGTTTTGAGGCATGTATCTAATTTGTTCTGCATGCTTTGAGTTTTTTCATAATCAGACCACAACTAAAACTATAATAGTTTATATTAAATGCATACAAAAATATTACCCTCTTGTACTAGCTTCACAGTATATTAGGATGCTTTTTGTAAGACGCTTAACATTTTCCAATTTGTGTTGCTTTAAACTTGGCCAATATCAAAGTAATTTCCCCAATATTGGTTATTCTATATATACTCTATATATATGTGTGTTTTTTAATAATCAAATTGTTAAAGCCATTGTTTGTTGTCTTTTTTTGCAGTTGTGGATGCTCAGAGTAAATCTTCATCTCCGGCTCCTGCCTCGGTGGAGTCGCTTCCAGCAGTGACGGCTGCCGTAAGGAGGAGGAAAGAGCGTCCACAGGTGCTAAATCTAACTGAGGCAGACATGGCAGGTGTTTTGCGGCCCAGAGCTGGCCGTCTGGACAGTCCCAGTAACCGCTATGCCGGGGACTGGAGCAGATGCCGGGAAACCTACCTACAACCGTGCTGCCCGGAGGAGGCAGACTATGATGATGTTCCCAATGAAGAACCTTCAAATGCAGGACAGGAGGAACAGGGGGACTTATCAAAGGGTACTAGAGACGTAGTCTCCAAACTAGAGTTGCCCGAGTTGGACCAGGCAGTTGAGAGGATGGAGGAAATGCAGATAGAGGAGGAAGTGGAAGTGAGTGAGGAAGAGAATCCAGTAGTTTTGGACAAGCTAAAAGTGGAGGAATCTCTTCCCACAAGCCCCTACAATCAGATCCTCCCAGAGCACCGACCCAAAGAGCACAACTACCAAGCCTACATGAAGATCCAAGAGATCAGCCCAGTCCTAAGCAACAGGGTCAACCTGCGGGACTTGCAGGAGAGCATCGACACTCTAATCGGCAACCTGGAGAGGGAGCTCAACAAGAACAAGCTCAACATAGGGTATTGACTCTTTATAAGGACAGACAAAATATGGCGGTGATTCCCTAGAGACATCAGCGCTATGGAACGTTCTTGCTCCCATGCACACTTGGGATGCTTGTACAAGAAGACATTCCTCACTTCTGATTTGTGTTGTCGTTTGTATCCTGGTCTCCATGTTGTTGAACTCATCATTGTTTTTCTTCTTATGAGAAGAACTCATTGAACCCTGAGGGGTGCACCAGGTGCCTTCATTGTGTTAAGGTGGTGCTTATGACAGCGAGAGCTTTTTACGGAGGTATAAAATATTACGATGAAAACCAATGCACTTATGGGGCCTGCTGTTAAATGCAAGGCCAGTTCAGGTACAGGTGTGAAGCCTTACGGTGGGAGAACTAGGTACTACAGATACATCTCTAAACCAGGGGTACTCAGTCCTTCTCATGGAGATATTGAATTCCCTGCCCTAACCCCAACCCTAAGACCCCGAACCCTACATTAGGGATCTCAAACACAAATTACCTGTTGTGGAGGTGGTGTTAGATTGTTGTTTGAGATCCCTGCACCTTACTCTCTAAACTTATCAAGGTCTTGGGGTACACATAAAAAGGAAGTAGATCACAAAGAATGGAACGGAGGACCTCACCCTGAACGCTACATTAGGGGTCTTCAATGCAAATTACCTAGTAAAGTGGTATTAGTTGGTAGTTTTGGATCCCTGCACCCTACTCCCTAAAATTTTAATATTATATCTGAACCCAATCCTAAATCTTACAGTCTAACCAGGAGTGTTTGTCCCTGCTCCTGGAGATCCAGCTTCCTGTAGTCTTCATTTCCAATGCTTTAAACACACTTGAACCAGCTAAACAGGGTCCAGAGATTTGATTAAAGAGAAAGGTAGATCACCAGGAAAAGGATTCAGCATCCGAAACCCATCAACCTCATGTCTTTGGTTTCAAATGCAAATTACCTACTGAGGTGATGTTAGCCAGTAGTTTAAAATTCTTGCAAAGTGCTCCCTAAACTCTGAGTGTTATAGCCTAAATCTAACTTACACCCTTACCAAAGGAGTTTGTTCTTGCTCCTGGAGATCCATCATACTGTAGTCTTCAGTTCACTCCAATGACACTTGAACCAGCTAATTAAGGTCTTAAGCTTTACCTAAAGAGGAGGAGGGTAGATCACCAGGAGTAGGATTAAGTACCCTAACCTCAACCCTATGTCCCTGAACCCTACATCAGAGGTTTCAAATGCAAATGACCTAGTAGGGTGGTGTTAGCCAGCAGTCTGAAATCCCTGCACCTTAAACTTTGTAAGTTTTAGCGTAACTTTATCCTAAACTTAAACCCCTTTTGTTTTGGTTTGTTCCTGCTCCTGGAGATCTGTCTTCCTGTAGCCTCCAAACTCACTTAAACCAGCTAATCAAGGACTTGGTGTTCACGTAAAGAGGAGGGTGCATCATCAGAAGCGGAACCGAACACCCCAACCCAACAACCATAAAATCAACATCATTATCCGTTATATCTGGTAGTTTGATATCCCTGCACCCTATGAGCCTAACCCTATCCTAAATCTTACACCCATACCAGGGGGTTCGTTCCTCTTCCTGGAAATCGAGCTTCTTGTTACCTCCAAACACAAACACACTGAACACCAGCTAAGTAAGGAATTGAGCTTCAGTTAAAGAAGAGGGAAGGTAGATCAACAGGAGCAGGATTAAGTCCCCTAACCCCAACCCTTCAACCTTGAACCCTACATAAGGGGTCTCCAATTCAAATTACCTATTGAAGTGGTGTTAGCCAATAGTTTGAGGTCCTTGTTTCCTGCTCCCTATACTTTGAATGTTGTTTACTAACCCTAACCCTATCCTAATCCTTACTATCTAAACAAGGGATGTCCAGTCCTGTTCCTGGAAGGCCAACCTCGCCTCCAGCTCTAATCATAGTCTTTAACTACTATCTTATAACATTCAGGCAAATCTGTTGAAGATAAACTTTGCATGAAGGTGGATCTCCAAGAGCAGTATCGGACACCCAACACCCTTTCCATTCAGAGAGAGACTAAACGTTGCTGGTCTAGTTGAGGTTGTGGTCGTATGAGATTAAAATGGCAACTGTTTGAGTTTTTTCCTTTAAAAAATACTTCAAACACCCCCCTAAACAAGCTATGGACGGCTGAAAATGAATATGATTGTAGTAAGTAGTAAAATAAATATTTATAAATAGTTAGAACTTTATTGTACGTTTTTGAGAATACATTTTTAAAAAGTAACGTAAAATTGCTGACGTTTATTTTGCTTTCGATGGGCGCTCTTTTAAAATATACTGAATATAATTTCACTTAAGATTAAAAATCTAAATAGTAATCATGGTAACATAGGTAACTCAGCAGTCCAGGGATACAAACTCATCAGTATTTGACAGACACGTATGTATGAATATAGTCAGAAAACCTATTTTCACTGATGTACAATTCAGTTTGTGCATATTTAAATGTTCGTCAGCTACCTTGTAGTATTGGCCTGTAGATCAGCCTTAAATAAATATATATATATATTTTGTTGGATCAATGTAATAATATAACCCACACTCAGAACTGCAAGGGATTCTGGGTATTTTGTGGTCACAAAAGTGCAGGAAATGTGAGCATTGCATGGTCAAAAGCTTTACGGTCAAAAATTAAGTGTTTCTCAGAGTCTCCTACAGCGGGATGTATTTATGCGTGTAGATAGAGATTATTTTAATTACAGTGAAATTCTGTTTTTCTCCATTTGGCAGCTGCTCACTTTTATGGCTCGGTTGTAAATTTGCAGGTCTTGTGAAAGAAAGACTGAATCTTTACACGAGCGGTTTGTTTTCTGATTATGCTTCTCGCCTGACAATGCTACAGTCTTTGGTTGAAAATCTAATTTTAAAAGATTAAATAAAGGACCTGTTACACAGTAAATAGAAAGCAGAAACCAATTAAATAATTTGGGTTAAAGGAGATAAACCAATTGTGTTCTCACCAAATCTAGTCGTCTGGAGGTTTGTTTCTTCTCAGTAGGGATGGTCACAAATGCATTCTCATTTGAATGCATTAAGAATAATAATAAATTTAGTATATTAACTATTCCAGTTGGTAGATTTTCAGTATGCATGTTTTTAAATGTGTATTGATGTGAATCTAGTGTGACCACACATTTGGAGTGTTTAATCTGGTTTCTTAAAGTCTGATTTGAGATCAGATTCCTGTCTTACAGCAACTGATCTACGATCAGCAAGAAGGAAACTTGTGAGCTGCTTTAATAAACATTCCCGTTTTTCTCCTTTGTCTCTGCTGCATTTTTTGTAAAAGTTTGGTTGTGCTTAAATAAACGTACGACTAAAGCAGATATTCTTTGTACTGATATTGAGAAGTATATGATCACATTAAAGTTTATGTTTCATGCAGCGCTGGTGACTCGACTGTTCTTTTTGATGTCTGGATATATTTAGCTACAACGAGTCACGCTTGTCCACCACGGATTCACGTTTCGTTTCCAAACGTTCCTGTAATTTGTCACTGGAACATGAGCTGGCGTGCTGTCATGTCATGAGACAACTGATGAATCAACAAAAAAAAAACATCTGAAAATACTTGCAGAAGTATATACTTTTTATTTCCATCACAGGATTTAAAACGGGTATCTACTAATTTCACAATTGCGAAAAATGGACTGACTATTAATTTTTTTTTTCAAAGAAACCTTGCAATTCTGACCTTGTATATCACAATTCAAAATTTTCTTGCATTTATGAGAAAAAAAGGCAGAAATGCTAAATAAAAACTCAGATTTTTTTTTCTCACAAGTTTGCATCTTGCAATTCAACTTTTTGTTTTGTTTCTACCATGGAATAAAAAATGTAATTGTGACTTTTTAACTCACATTTTTTATTTTTTTCCCTAGAACTGCAAGTTAATCTTGCTATTTTCACCATGTCTCGCAGTTCTTACTTTTTATTGTGTTTTTGAGGGGAAAAAATGCTGAACTGCAAGATATGAAATCTGAATTTGTATTTTTTTTTCTTGCAAGTTTTTGTTTCCGCCCCTGAATAAAAAATAAAGTTAACTGCGACTTTTAATCTTACTATTCAGCCTTTTTTTAAAGCTCACAATTTGGAATTTTTTCTAATAATTGCAAATTTATATCTCACGAGTCCCCTGTGAGATTACTGGCCTGTTGTCCCTATGTTCTCTACATCTTGCAGGTATTCTAGGTAAATAGTTTCTCCAGCAGTGCAGATGTGTGTCTTCAGCGACACCTGCGCTCTGTGATAACATCCAGAGCATCTGTCAGCGTTTGGCTGCAGTTCAGACGTGTGATTGGCCCATTCACGTCCCAAAGACTCTTTGATGTCAAGCAGAGCCTTCTGATTGGCTGCCTTGAAGAGATTACCTTTGATTGGCCGGCGCTTCACAGAGGTGATCGTGCAGTTTCTGTCATTGTACGTTTAGCATTTATACCTAAACATCTGCAGACATCTGCACCTCGTCCTCATAAATGGCTGTAAAATTACACGTCTATCAGAGTATCAGATGGAGCTTAAAGGAGAAAAAAGCTTTATCATTGCTGAAATGTGGCCAGATTTAGTCAAAACTGCCTTTGTTTGCCCAACAGGAACAGATTAAAGAAAGAAAACGCTGAGATAGACGTGTAATGCAGCTGGATAATGAGAGTTACAGAAGCAGAACAGAAGATGTGATTGTTTGGTTCATGAAGACATGCGGCTTCATGCAACAGATACACAAAGTGCAAGATTAACTTGAGTTTGGGAATTAAGCTTATTGCACACTAATCAACTGCAAATATGTGCAAAATATATATATATATATATATATATATCCCATTAAGCAATGCACTCAATTTCACCTTAATTTTCAGTGTCAAGAATTAACTATAAATGAAATAAAATGGGATTTTTATGCAATATAATATGCAACAGTTGTGAACTGTACTTCATTTTTAGTAGTACAGTTCACAGTTTTTTTCTGCCACAGAATAAAGTTTAGTATTAAAGTTATATAGTTAATATTTTTGAATTTATTCATTATTTTTAATTTTTTTCTCATATCTCAAAACTGCAAGACTTTTTTCTCAAAGTTAAAAGATAGAAACTTAGAATTGCAAAAAAAAGTTTAGATTTGTGGGATGTCAGAATTGTGAATTTATATCTCACCAACAAATAAAAAAAAGGTGCTTATGAATTATTCATCTCACAATTTGAGCATGTTTCTCGAATTCTGAGTTTATGTCTCTGAGAAATGTGAGTTGTAAACTTAGGATTCCAAGAAAAGTCAGAACTGTGAGAGAAATTTAGAATTCTGAGGAAAAATAGTCAGAATTGTGAAAATTTTCTCACAATGATGAACTTTTTTTTTTTCTGAATTGCTAAAAATCCAAACCAAAATTGTTGTATCTTGCACTTCTTTGACTTTTTTTCTCAGAATTGTGAGATGGAGACTTTCTTTGAAGAATTGATATCTTGCAAAAGTATTTTTGTATCTCATAATTGTCCCTTTTTTTTTTACTCAGAATTGTGAGTTTTTATCTTACAATTCTGAATTTGAAGGAATTTCGGAATTCAATTTCTGTATAAATTATGTAAAATCGAATTATTGTATTTGATTGAATGGGATAATTTATGCAATAACGTAGTCAGTTTAAACAGAAATTAGCTCTTCTCATGTTTTATCAGTACTACGTTTTTAAATGGTAAACAATTAATAGCACTCAACTCAGTGGACACATGAAATTCACATTAATTCATTATTCTAGAGTTCGTTGCTCCATAGTTACCCATAGAAATGCATTTCATAAAGTGGACTTGAAAGTTTTCTATATGTCGACAAAACCTGCTGTGCATGTGGATTCTTGTCACGTACGCTGCTTACAAACTAAGTTTAGTATCTATTGAATCAATATGAGCCGGACTGAGCTTGATCAATATTGTACATTAGTGTCTGAACGTGAAAGCAGATAAGCTGCTATAGATTAGCTGTCGGAGCTGAAGCCGCTGAATTAAGAGCGTGTTTGATTACGGAGATGAACTGAAGCCAGTAACCAGAGGAAGAATCAATCTTCAAGGTCAGAGCGCATAAGCTTACAAGAACAAAACACCCTATCAGTCCTGCTTTAAAAAATGGGGCTTTAATGTTTTACATTCAGAAAGCAGAAACAATAAAGTTGCTGTAGCTACAACATTCAAACACCAAAGGAATTCTCATACTTTGCTAATGGAATTTCCATCAGAATTTGGAACTAATCAATTAGAATCAAATCTGATTCAAACTAACAGTAGATTAGTAATGTTGTTCCAAGCACTATTCCATTGGAAAGTTTACGACGGATAGCAATGTTTTTACATCATTCTAATCAGACTTTTTCCCACCCCACTAAATTCAAGTTCCAGTGTTAATGGCACAATAAGCAGAACTCTTGTTATTAGATCATCTGGTAACTTCTAGATTCATTGTGTACTGATGATGCTTCTAATGTGTTACAGGTCTGCTCTGTCCTCTGCTACGGTCAGGAGGCCCATGTTCTTCAAAATGACCTTCTCCAGAGCCAGAAACTGTTCGTACTCCTTCAGCGCTTCGGCCTCCAGTTCCTCTTCCTGTTTGAGTGACATCATCGGCTCCTGACGAAAAACAAACCACACAAGTCATCAAACACGAAAAGTTCAAAGGCATTTTCAAAGCTTCACGAGGCTGGGTGAGTCCAAGAGCAGTCCGAAATCAGTCAAAACAAGCGCACACGTCGAAAAAAATACAAATCTTACTCAATATTTTCCATAAATCAGGATTTAAGAAACAAAGTTACAGTAAAAGTTTTCAGAAAAAGGCTTAATATCTTACATTTGTAAATGCATCTTAAAAATGAAAATCAAGAGGAAAATACTGAGAAAGAACATCACATTTTACAGTGTATTATAAGTTTCGTATTTATACTACTGTTTTTAGGTTATGCATTATCTTGTTAAATATGCACTTACTTGCATAAACGTCCAGAAGATAAATCTGAACATTGGATAAAGCCAGTTCGATTTTTTTTTTGTTTAATTTTGTTGACATATTAAGGATTTTGGATTTCTCTTTTTATCACGTTATAAATCATAAGATACTGTCAACAGGCAGAAAAAAAAAAAAAAAAAATTTTTAAGATTAAAATGTTAATATAAATCAGTGTGAATGATACATGAACAAACCCCTCGGTAAGAATATAGAGAGGAATAAAACTGCTAAAAACAGACACAAATGGATCTAGTGCAATACAGTAAACACAAATGTGCAGTTTAGATGTTTTCTTCTCTCTAGTATGAAATAACATGAAAGCCAAATATCCCAAAACCTCAAAATTGACCGGTGCATGAAACGCTCTGGTTTTTGCCTGTAGCGGCTTGCCTTACATCACAAACATGAAGTGTTTGTCTTGAAAACCCTCCAGAAAGCCTCCAGCATCATGTGTCCGTGGGCATCAGTGGGGTGTGAAAAACAAACGAGTGTGTTTCTGACCCTCAGAGAGACAGACGGCAGCATACTTTCAGATTTCGTAAATATATATTCAGCAAGTCTGAGCGGGTCTGGAATCACTCAAACACACATTCCAGCTCAACTACAGCTGCAGGTTTCATCTGTGTTTGCCATCAGCTCACACACACACACACACACACACACACCGTCTTCTTCCTCTGTTGTTCGGCTTCCATCTCTTTCCTTTCCTTCTCGTGTTGGATCTGACGTTTCTGGAAATACTCCAGCCGTCCCTCTTCCTTCTCAAAGTACTTCTTCACAATCTGCCTCTGCAGGAAACACACTGTGCCGTTATACATGCACGCTCTGATCCAAGCCCTACCTAGACAGCATCATAGTCACCATTACAGGCTGTTCTGACGAAATGACTTCATTTTGAGCCAAGAGGATGAGTTTGTTCTTCATCAGATGTGGAGAAATGTAGCATTGCATCACTTGCTTGAGAGACAACAGCAGATGCTCTTTTTCACTGGAGGAAGTGTTATTATGGATTATAGACTCTATATATTTGAGTTAAAAGCATCTTAATGCTGGATTTGTTTCATCTTTTGTCTTCTCCAGATGTTAACTCATGGACTGGAGTGCTGTGGATTATTGTGATGTTTTTATCAGACTCTCATTCTGACGGCACCCATTCACTTCCATTGGTGAGAAAGTGATGCAATGCTACAGTACATTTCTCCAAATCTGGTGAAGAAACAATGAATGGTCTGAGGGTGAACACATTTTCAGCAAATGCTCATTTTTGGGTGAACTATTTCTTTAAATACTGTATATATTTTAAGCTAAACCCAAAATCCATTGCAATGCACTGAATGGATAAATTGTGGGAAGTGTTGATTCTAAATGTATTTTATTCAGTAAAGAGAAGTGTTTTTTAAAAAGTCACTGTACCAGAGCTTATATGTGACCCTTAAGCCCAAAAGCAGTCTTAGAAACACTTTATGGGTCACAATTATAAATGTTTCCTTTATGCCAAAAATCATTAGGATATTAAGTAAAGATCACGTTCCATGAAGATATTTGGTTGATTTCCTACCATAAATATATCAAAACGTAATATTTGATTAGTAATATGCATTGCTAAGAACTGCATCTGAACAACTTTAAAGGTGATTTTCTCAATATTTCCTCAGATTCCTGATTTACAATTAGTTGCATCTCAGACAAATATCATCCCATCATAACGAACCATATATCAATGAAAAGCTTATTTCTTGATAACCCACAAATCGACTCTTATGAGTGGTTCTGTGGTCCAGGGTCATAGTTTGAGCGTCAGTCTCATTTAGTTTAGCTGCTGTTCTCACCTCGCTGTTGGAGGATCTGCGCAGGGTCCAGGGGATCTGCAGGATGTGTAGCGTCCCGAGACGGTCTGAAACGGCCAGAAGATGCTGCTTGGCTGTGGAGAGAAAGGGAAGCGTTATCCTCTGAGGCCTGTGCTTCTGCTCAGCAGACGGTTTGTGTCTCACAGGAGATGCTGCTGGTGCTGATGCAGGTGACGGCTGCGCTGCTGATGTTCTGGATCTGTGACGGCTCGTGGCTGTTTTGAAGCAGGTCCCACACCTCGATGCTTCCGTCCTCCTTCCCGATGAAGAAGACGGCCGGCCGGGACAGGGACCAGTGACCCACCGTACGCAGCATCTTGGAGCAGGCCGACCGGAGGAGCGGGCCGCTCTGAAATAGAGAAGAAAGAAAGATCAGGTGAAGAATCATAGCGCACGTGCTCAACAGTATTTAACTTATTCTCTTATGAGGTGCATTCATTTGTTTTATTTATTTACAAACACGCATAAGGTTATGTTTTATAAAAGGATCAGTTATAACAGGCAGAATTTTTTTTTTAAGTGATATAAAAAAGGAGAGAAATTCATATAAATCTGAACCTGGAATATTGATGAACCTAAAATTTTTACATTTATTTAAAATAAAATATTTCATGTTTTTAGTGTGTTTTATTTTCATTGTTTTCATTTTAAAAGTATTTTTTAAATTCGTTTCAAATTAAACATCTCTTAGTAGTTTATAAGTTATACTTGTAGTTTATAAGTATTTTTTATTTATTTCAAATAGATTATTTTATATTGATTTTATTTAGTTTTATTTTGATTGATTCTATTTTAAAATTATTTTATATCAAATACAATATTTCATATTGTTATTTTCTGTTTTATTTTGATAAGTATTTACTTAATTTTTTTTTATTTTAAAAGATTTCTTATTGTTACACTTTGATTTTATTTTTTAAATTATTTATTTATTTTATTTATTACAGAAAAATAATAAATAAATATTTATCTATTGTTTTTTTTTTTTTTTTTATAATTTGTTATCATTTTACTTTTTTGATAATGATGTATATATGGGAGAAACAGCAAAATAATTAATTTGTATGGAAACAAAAATTACATTTTCAATTTAAGGGTCTATAAGAAGATTATTGCTACTGCTACTACTACTAATAATAATAACTTCATGACTTGCTAAACTCCTGAACCAGTTAAACTTTAAGAGGTGAAGACAGAAAGTTGAACTGTTGTTTATAAAGAACACAGCTGTCTGAGTCTGAGCATGGTGACCTCACCGTGACCCCTTCCTTCCAGATGGAGAAGCTGAAGCTGCTGACCGTCAGGAGGATGTCTCTGAAGAACGGAGAGCGGCTGACGGTGTTCACCAGAGTGTCATGAACCAGGAGCCGGTGGATGGGTTTAGAGCCTGACAGAAAACACAACTTCTGCACAATACAAGTGACCACAAAACCAGGCATCACGGTCCGTTTCTGTTTTAAATTGAGATGTATGCATCATCTGAAAGCTGAAATGCTAAATCATCTCTCCATTGATGTCTGGTTTGGGAGGATCTGATGATATTTGTCTGAGATGCAACTATTTGAAAATCTGGAATCTGAGGGAGCAAAAAAATCTAAATATTGAGAAAATCATCTTTAAAGTTGTTGAAATGAAGTTCTTAGCTATGCATGTTCCTAATATATATATGGACATAAACTGAGCATTGAACATAAAGTATATTTTGAAGAGTGTTCAAAAACACAAGATTTTTCCATACAGGTTTGAAAGGACATGATGATTAAATGATGACAGAATGATTTTTGGCTGAATTGTCCCTTCAGTGGAAGCCTACAAAGAAGGCAATCCCAGAATGCACTGCGACAAGATCAGTGCAAAAAAAATGTAGTTTATTAATATATTTCAATAATGAGATGTATTGATAAAAACAGTGCAATCTAATCTCAAATTCTGTGTACAGTCAGATTTGCTATTGAAAAGCAAATAAATAATTAAACCATAAAAAACATTCAAATAATTAAAAAATAAAATGATTTTTATTTATTTCAAATAAAGTATTTAATCTTTGTACTAATTTTAATTTTAAATTAATTTAATTATATATATATATATATATATATATATATATATATATATATATATATATATATATATATATATATATATATATATATATCAATTAATATCAAATATATACTATTTATATAAAATGATAAAATTGTATTTGATAAATAATTTTATAACAATCTATAATTTCATAATATATATATTTATTTATATTTCATGTTTTAGTTTGATTTTATATTAAAGCTATTTATTTATTTTAATTAATTTCCAAATGAAATATTTTATCTTTATAGTAATATTTAGATTTTTTTATTTAAAATTAATTATTTAGATTTTTATTTCTTTAAGATTAATTATTAATTTAAATAAAGATTGATTTTATTTGATTGTGTTTTTTTGTATTGTTTCATTTATTTGAAAAATTTATTTATTTTAATTTATTTCAAATATTCCTTTTTTTAACTAAGTTTGTTATTTCGATTGTATGCATTATTGTTCTATTTCTTTTTTTTTTCATTAAATTTGATAAAAAATAAAACACTCACTAAAAATGAAATATTGTATTTGTTGACCTGCGTGTCCAGTGAACACTAATAGAGCCAAAAGCTACTTTTGAAGGGAAAAGGATCAATGCAACACGAGTTACAGAACACAGATGAAAAGTGTGTTTGAAATCCTAGTGAAAGTCTTGATTGAGATCGAATGCTCACAGTTCAGACATGCTGCTTTTAGCCCTCAGCACTAATGAAACTCAATCTCCTGTAATATTTCTGGGTTTAGGGGCTGAAGGTGGTGGTTTGGAGGAATTAGGTTTGATCTCTGCCCAAAGCGATGAGCTCAGTGTTTGTCTGGTGCCTGTGGGAAACCGCATGAACAATGAGACTGATGGATCTCAGGTCCTGTTTAATTGACTCATTACACACTCGTCAGCGTCTGAGAAGTGCAGTATACAGTACCTGACACACTCATAATAACCTGGTAATTGTGTGGTTTCCTCATTAATAGTGAAGGCTTTAGTGATGTTGGTTTGCTCAAAGCCTCTACAGTGAGATTTCAGCTGTTTATGCTGTTTTTGTCTCATGAAAATATTTAATATATATTTAACATTTAAAAATAGCTCTTCAACAATTAAACATTTAAGCATGTTCACATTTCACTAACGGCAGTTAATGGTCACGTGACATGCAGGTAAACAAATATTATTTATTAAAAAAATTTTTATTGTAA
This sequence comes from Carassius carassius, assembly GCF_963082965.1. Lineage (NCBI taxonomy): Eukaryota > Metazoa > Chordata > Actinopteri > Cypriniformes > Cyprinidae > Carassius > Carassius carassius. The sequence continues at coordinate 28,525,307 of NC_081791.1, forward strand.
TTTATTTCAAGCAAAATATTTCTTATTTTGTGTTTTATTTTGATAGTTTTAAATAAGTATTTATTAACATTTCTACTTTTTTCAAATCAAATATTTCATATTTTTTTAGTGTTTATTTTCGTTAAAAGTATTTCTTTCTTCATTTAAATTAAGTAAAATAAATGAAAATATTGATTTCTTTTAGAATATTAATGTATTTTATTTTGAATTCATTTAAAATTAAATATTACAATTGGTATTTTTTTACTGTTTTTTTATATTGGATAAAAATGTTTTTTATTATGCTTTTATTTTCAAAAGATTGCTTATATTAAATAAATAAATTAGTTTTTTTAGTAAGAGTTTTATTTTAAATCTTGTTTATTTTTTTAATATTTACTTTATTTCAAATCAAATATTTCATCTTTTTAAGAAACTTTGATTCTGAATTTATTGTATTTTGACGTCTTTTTTAGTACGTTTTTTACATTTTATGAAGTTTCTTTTTTTCAGAATGTAGTGTTTGTTGCATCAAAAAATGCTAAATAATATATTTGTATGGATATAAAAACATATTTTATTTTATTTGGTTTAAATCACAGCAAACGATTTAAATCCAAAATGATTTACTCTTCATTTTCTACAGTCCGGGTTCCCCGGGAGCAGCCGGAGGTTCAGGTTCTCGATCAAGAACACAGTAGTGATAGAACTCAACTATCACTCATGACCTCTGACCTCTAAATCTGCGTATATATGTGTAAAAATGTGTTGTTCGGCTGTTTTAGTGTCTTACTCAGCAGACGTCCAGAGTCGTTGTCCTTCTCAATTTTCCAGTCAGTGTAAATGAGTTCACCATCCTGATGCAAGCACAGCCAGAACAGCAGTATGCAAAAACACATGTATTAATAGACTAATGGTCAAAATCAGTGACATTACGAGCAGCTTATGTGTGTTAGAAGAACATAACTCATGCACTGGGATGGCAGAGCTAGAATCTGTTGTATGGACGATGTTTTGTCCGTTCTGTTAATGAAATGCACAGATGAGCGTCTCACCTCGGTCCCCACGTACAGCTTGGTGCTGATGTTCTCCAGAGGTTTCTGCTGTTTGGCCGACGGCACCCGGAGCTGTGCGAACCCACAGCCTTCCTCACGATCCACGTTCTGTGGAGGTTTGTCTCCTGAAGAGAAGACGGATACTGACAGATGAAACGTTGCTGTAGTGCCACAGTGCCACGGTTAATCTTGTGTTTAATACGTCTCAGTAAGCCAAATACATGGTGTCTCACCTGTAGGACAGTCCACTGTATTGTCCCTCAAGCTGAACTTCAGAGGACTGTATTCACCGCTAGAGCCAATCTTTGGTAAGGAGACCTGCGGTAAATGGAGTCCATGGCCCATAATTTACCCAAGGTTAACAATTATTCCTGGGTAATCCTATTCATAAACTTACGTTTCACACTGTTCATGCATAAACCCTGGGTAAATGTTCTCATTTGCATATTTGTGGTGTAAGTGTCCAGTGTCACAAACTCAACCTGTTTATGGAAGCTTGATTCCGTTACAGAATTATAATTTTTTTTATTTTTTTTAAGGTAACTGCGACTATTTTCTCACAATTGTGAGTTTATATCATAAAATGCTGAATTGTTATAAATCGAAATCTATTTTTTTTTCTTAATTCTACGTCTACATCTCGCAATTATGACAATTTCCCCAGAATTTCACATTTACATCTCACACTTCTTACTTTTCTTTCGGTATTGTATTTTTTACATCTTGCCATTTTTACTTAAAAAAAAAATATATATATATATTTTTTTTTTTTCAGAATTCAAAATATAAATCTCGCAAATTTTTTTCTTTTTTATTCTCAAAGTTTCTAAATTTACATCTCATGCTTCAAACTTTTCTTTCTGTACTTTATTTTTACTTCTTGCAATTTTGACTTTTTATTTTATTTAAAGAAATTTTACAAGGATTCAAAATATACATTTCGCAAATTTTACTTTTTTTTCTTAGAATTTTTACTCTTTTTTTTTTTTTTCTCCCTTAATTCTACGTCTACATCTCTCAATTGTGACATTTTTTCCCAAAATTTCAAATATAAATCTTTCACCTACTTTTCTTTCGGTATTCTATTTTTTACATCTTGCTATTTTGACTTGTTTTATATATATATATATAATTCTTTTTTTTTTTTTTTTTTTTTTTTTTTTTTTACCAGAATTCAAAATATACATCTCGCAATTTTTAAAAATAATTTTCCTAAAAACCTCTACGTTTACATCTCACATTTCTGACTTTTCTTTCGGTATTCTATTTTTACATCTTGCAATTTGGACTTTTTATTTGATTTTATTTATTTTGACCAGAATTCAAAATATACTGTACATCTTGCAATTTTTTTTTTTTTTTTCTCAAAATTCTAAGTTTAAATCTCGCAATTCTGAGAATCCTAAAGTTTAAATCGCCTCTTTTAAACTTTGATCTTAATATCCTCCTCCTTTTTTCTCTAACAGATGTCTTCTTTACGTACGCCTACCAAGGATTCGACACAGCTATTGTTTCATGTTGTTTGCTGCTTTATACGTTTGTGAAACATATGACATAGAGCTACACTAACCCAGGTTTAGCACAGTGTGAAAAGCCCTAGAGATGTATACATCTTAAAACCATGTTTGTATGCATCACATACACGGATGAAGGGTTTCCAGGTCAGGTTGAGGTGTTTGAACGTGTTGGGAACACCATGAGGGTTTTCCAGAGGCTTTTCTTGCGATTTCTGTTTCACGTCTGTGAGGGACTGAGACACAGCACGAGGAGGCCGAAGGTCCCAGAACAACACACAGCTAAAATATATACACACACACACACACAGTGAGGAAAGAGTTTGATACTAAACTAGAAAATTAACATGAATATGTGCATATAGTGTAGATAACAGCACCAATCAGGAGCGCATGTCACCAGCTGGACAGAAACACGACTTGGGTTTTCCACCGGGATCCCTAATTTGGACAACTGAGAGAAAAATGTTTTTAGATTAATATATCAGTGTGTACATGGCCAGTTCAGTTAAATGTCAATCTCTTAAAGGTACAGTAACAGTTTTATTTTTCTTCATATTTTATGAAAGGACAGTTAACCTCTTGTGTACCTCAAAGGTTTCCGGCAGCCACTGGATGTCTGTGATCGGGGCTTTGTGTCCGATCTCTATCCCAGATACAGCACAGTACCGGACCACTGGAGTCACATTGTTTCTGTCCTGGAATAACAGAAATAGAAAAAATTGGCAGCTGTGTTTTTACAGTTTATTTTTATAATTACATTTACAGATCTTAAATTTACAGTAACAAAATAATATTTCATAAAATTATACATATTTATATAATTTAATTTATAAATACATTTTAATTTGATATATTTTCTGAAATATATACGTATATGTGTGTGTATTTATATATACATAATAAATATACAGAGTACACACACACATATATTATGTAAACAAAAACTTTTATTTTGGATGCTATTAACTGTGATTAATCATTTGACAGCACTAATATGTATATGTGTGTGTGTGTGTGTGTGTGTGTGTGTGTGTGTGTGTCTGTGTGTGTGTGTGTGTGTGTGTGTCTGTGTGTGTGTGTCTGTGTGTGTGTGTGTGTGTGTGTGTGTTTGCTGTGTGTGTTTGCTGTGTGTGTGTGTGTGTGTCTGTGTGTGTGTGTGTGTGTGTGTGTGTGTGTGTCTGTGTGTGTGTTTGCTGTGTGTATGTGTGTCTGTGTGTGTGTGTGTGTGTGTCTGTGTGTCTGTGTGTCTGTGTGTGTCTGTCTGTGTGTCTGTGTGTGTGTGTCTGTGTGTGTGTGTCTGTCTGTGTGTGTGTGTGTGTGTGTGTGTGTGTGTGTGTGTCTGTGTGTGTGTGTGTGTGTGTCTGTCTGTGTGTCTGTGTGTGTGTGTCTGTGTGTGTGTGTGTGTCTGTGTGTGTGTGTGTGTGTGTGTGTGTGTCTGTGTGTGTGTGTGTGTGTGTCTGTGTGTCTGTGTGTGTGTGTCTGTGTGTGTGTGTGTGTGTCTGTGTGTGTGTGTGTGTGTCTGTGTGTGTGTGTCTGTGTGTGTGTGTGTGTCTGTCTGTCTGTGTGTGTGTGTGTGTGTGTGTGTGTGTGTCTGTGTGTGTGTGTCTGTCTGTCTGTGTGTCTGTGTGTGTGTGTGTGTCTGTGTGTCTGTGTGTGTGTCTGTGTGTGTGTGTGTGTGTGTGTGTGTGTGTGTCTGTGTGTCTGTGTGTGTGTGTGTGTGTCTGTGTGTCTGTGTGTGTGTGTGTGTGTCCCGGTGTGTGTGTGTGTGTGTCTGTGTGTGTGTCTGTGTGTGTGTGTGTGTGTGTGTGTGTGTGTCTGTGTGTCTGTGTGTGTGTGTGTGTGTCTGTGTGTGTCTGTGTGTGTGTGTCTGTCTGTCTGTGTGTGTGTGTGTGTGTGTGTGTGTCTGTCTGTCTGTGTGTCTGTGTGTGTGTGTGTGTCTGTGTGTCTGTGTGTGTGTCTGTGTGTGTCTGTGTGTGTGTGTGTGTGTGTGTGTGTCTGTCTCTGTGTGTGTGTGTGTGTGTGTGTCTGTGTGTGTGTGTGTGTGTGTGTGTGTGTGTGTGTGTGTCTGTGTGTGTGTGTGTGTGTGTGTGTGTGTCTGTGTGTCTGTGTGTGTGTGTGTGTGTGTGTCTGTGTGTATGTATGTATATATATATATATAATATGTAACCTTTACAGTAAAAAGTCGGCAGCTGTTGTTTCCATAACTTTACTTATCTGTAGATTTTACAGATTTAAATTTACAGTTAAAAAAATGATAACCGAAAAAACCTAATATACAAAATATTTTACCTGACAACCATCTTAAAAAAAAAAGTACTGTACATTATAAGATTACTTCTTTTACTTCCAAAAACTGTACATTTAACAAAAAAAGCCATGAAATTTCCCATTTGATATATTACAGAGCAAGGGAACTTACCGTGACCAGTGAACAGGTTTTTACTGTACCATTTTTTACATTTACGATATTTTTTACAGTGTATCTGAACAAGCAAATACCATAACCCAGGATTGTTTTTACATAAAGCTCATAATAATGACTAGAAACTAACACAATGTTTATTTATATATCATTTGTACATTTGAGGATGTCATGACAGACAGGTTTTGTCACTTTCAGCTCACATATGGACGCAGTATGTCAGTACACACAAAGTAAACAGTTGTAAACACAGATGATCTTAATAACAGCCGGTTTAATTTTCTGTGATTGTGTGAGAGTGTTTGTATAAGCGTCAGTTAATTAAATGACCTCTAAATAGATCATCAGGAGTCAAATGACTGGTTGTGGACAGCCGCTAGTTTAAACACACAGCAGCTGTGTGTGTGTGTGTGTGTGTGTGTTACTCACTAGATTGTTTGAAATGTTTTTGCCGCCGCTGCGTGTGTCCTGCAGTCTCTCCACATGTGCTGAGATATCCCATAATACTACCTGTAAACAAAAAATCAGCGAATAATTACGCTGCATGTCATGAGTTAAAAGAATTACACTGTTAGCATGCACAGATGATGCACATAGATACTTACATTGAACATTATTATAAACAGAACATAATGTGTTTGCTATGTGGAGAATTGCTTTCAGATTGTAAGCGATTGAAAGCCATTTAAAGGAAAACAATACGTGACTTTTTTGCTGAAAGTGCATCGTAAGGCAAAGTAAGCTTATTTATACGCCACATTTTATACACAATGGTTTATCAAAGTGAAAAAAAAAACAATTGTTTTTTATGCACTGGTCAATTTAGAGATTTTAGGGTTTGTTTGCTTCCATAACATGTTGTCTTTTAGACTAGAGGAAAGAAAACCTCCATAATATACATTTAAGTGTTTATTTCATAGCAGTTTATGTATTTGCATCTGTAGATGTCAATTACGTACAGTGCATTTCTTTAAAAGGTTTGTTCTTCACTTAAACAGAAGTAACATACACCAAACTTAGCAGTTTTTAACACTATTTGTATAGTGCATATTTAACTTAAATAGAAAATGCCTCTCTTTGCAGATTTAAGAAAACAGAATTTTTCGCAGAATTATGTAAACTATTATCTTAAAGAGGTCACTTTCTCTTTCAGGTTTAAACTGATGGTAAAACTAAGGACATTATTAACTATCTTTACATTTATTTTGAAAGATGAAGCTCACGATTATAGAAAGGGTCGTTATATTTTTGACAAGTGCTTGTGGCGTTCAGCCAATCACAATGCACTGGGTCAGTTGGCCAATCAGAGCAGACTGCGCTTGTCAGAAGGCGGGACTTTGTAGAAAATGACGCGTTTGAGAGAGATTGGGCATAGAATAATGTACAGTATTTTAAATATAATGTCAACATATGTCAAAATATTCTGTTACACCAAATAATGATCTTTAAAAAAGCATCATATGAGCCCTTTAATGTATTGTGATTAATCAACTGGATAGTTTGGTGATATCTGTTAACAGTTTTAAAGAAGAGACTGAGAAAGAAAAGATCCTTTTCTGATCTAATTGTGCACCTGGCCGTTCATGCAGCCGCCAGCGATGATATTTGGGTCGGACGGACAGAACTGGAAGCACAAGACATCATCAGGACATTCCAGCTGCAACTGCAACACAGAAAATGAACAGACGGATTCAGGTCTAAACAGCTCTTCTGTTCATGTCTTCTACACTGAATCTCACATCAGCTTCATGCTAAAACCATCTGCTCAAATACTGAAACTTCAGGTGTGCTGGGTTTCTGCTTCTATTTAAAGTGATGCACAATAGAAAGCTTTTATTTACACTGATCATATCATCTTCATCTAAAACTGCCTGTTTATACAGTCAGAATGAACCTTCTTTATATTCACGATAATCGGATACCACGTGCTGAATTAAAGACAACTTAATGAGGCCATGTGACCAGTGTTGCATATTACTATTTTGAAAGCAGTATTTGTGTATTTTGTACTTAAACAGTATACCTGGTATACTTAACATATACTGGTGACAATTTGACTTTGATGATGATAATTATGATTACCTGTGGATTTATTGGGTCAGTGAAGTTCCAGAAGAGAATGTAGGATGGGTTTAAAAGGAGTTTAGCCGAGTTATCGATCCGTTCTTCAAGGGAAAGTCTCTCCGTCATGGACACAGCAATCACACCTGCCAAACACACACACACACACACACACATTTATCATGCAGAATAATGGTAAAAATGCAAATTGATCACATTTGAACAAAATCCATACAAACACACAATCATTCATGCATCTGATTATTTATTATTATTTTTTTTTTATAAGTTTATTTTTTTCACTCTGTATATTTTACTATTATTTATAATAATATTTATATTCCTATAGATATTTATGATATAGATAGTATAGTTTTATTTAACAAAACGGCTGTATATCTATCGGAGTCATTTTTAAATGTTGCATATATATATATACTTTTTTCATTTGTTTTCATTTATTTTGCACTGTAGATATTTTATTAATTTTTTAATGTATTTATTTAATAATTTTTTGCAATATGGCTATTTTATTTTAATTATTTTATTTTATATAGCACAATGATTTTTATTTTTTATTTTGAATTATGGCTGTTTTATTTATTTATTTATTTTCTGATATGGATGTTCTATCTTTTATTTTGCATTATGACTATTTTATTTTTTATTATTCTATTTCTTTTTGTACTAAGGCTATTTTCTTTTATTTAATTATTTATTAAACTTTCTTACTTATTTACTTGTACTAAAATGATATATTAATCCTAATCTGTGCACAGTGCAGCTCGTGCTGACCGCTGATGGTGGGATGCCAGCGGATGTGGCTGATGGTTTTCTCTTTGCTGAAGTAGAGGTCCATGAAGGACTGATATTCCTTCAGCGTCGTCTCTGTTTTCCCCATCAGCACACCATCGTCCTCACACAGCGCTGTCCAGTCGTCACAGAAAACATCCGCGATGTGATTCTGCTGCAAGGAGATTTCAAACCTGCGAGACATCAGGTGAGCTCAGAATGCATTAATACACAACACCGTGCTAACAAACAAAGCGTGAGTTGTGGGACCTCGGAGATGTCACGTTCTCCTCGTCTTACCTCGTCAGAACAGATGTGATGAAGTTCTTCATGTTTTCCGATCGCAGGTGATGTTCTTTCTCATCCAGGCTGAACTCTCGGGACTCGTACTGGGTCCATGTGTTCCTTGGGTACTTCCTGTAATGCATGCATCATGGGATATAAATATGCTCCATCTGCTAACTATACTTTCAAAACACACTTCAGAGAGAGTTGCGAGGTGTTTGTACCACAGTGTCTGAGTGGTTGAGTGTTTGGTGTCACTGGAGGCCTGGACGGCTGTGTGTCTCTCCATTGCTCTGATGCTGAAGCTCTTGTCCTGGTACGATGGGCACTCCACGAACCCCTCTTTCCTGTCCAGAGCGCCGCGGTCGGAGAAAAACACCGGAGCGCCACAGCGCCGCAGCAGAGGAGAGATCTTATACCTGAGCTGGACAGAGAAACAGACAGGTGAGCTGCTGCAGTGCCTCAGGAATGGCTTTGATGAATATCCCATGTCTTACTCTGGGTCTGGACTCTGTGACCGACTCTTCCTCGATCTCCTGCTCGCTTCCGAGAGACATCCAAGGGTGTGACTCTGGAGTTTTTGGTATGATCATATCCTCCTCCTCCTCAACCTCCTCTTCATGAGTTATCGGCTCTTCATCATCACCCTGTACTGAAGGCTACAAACACAACTGAACACTGGTTACCATCTGTCTGTCTATCTATTTGTCCATTCCTCCGTCTGTCCTGTTTCCTCACCTTCAGTATATTGTCTTTGGCCTCTACTGTGAGCACCAGATAGAAGCTCTGTCCGTATGTGAAGTCTCTGTCGAACACCAGCAGAAGCTCATCTTCAGGGTAGTCCTGCAGAAAACCAATACATACATTCAGGCCTCTCTAAACCGGCTCCATCTGCCGAGGTTCGGATCTTCTTCAGCTCATGAATCTCACCAGCACTAATTGTTTGACCGGGCTGAAGTCAGACACGGACGCTCTGGTTTTCATGTCCTGCACGATGTCTTCTTTCTTCAGCAGCTTGTAAGGGTTTTCTCCGGTTAAATCCTCATCTGCCCGGCAACCAAACAGCTCCTGTGTGGCAGAGGTCAGGACCAGTGGGAAGATGTAGTCGGGATGATCTGTGAGGGGCGGAGTCACTGTGATCAGGTGTATAATAATTAATATTGTTTTTTTATTTTATTTAACCTTTATTTAACCAGGAAAGGTCCCATTGAGTTACAGTAACTCTTCTCCCAGGGAGTCCTGGCTGAATAAGGAAAGCACTTATTTAATCTAAAATAAAAACCTAACTTGGGTCTGAGTTTTTTTTAAAAATGATCTCAATATGGAGCCCAAAAGACAATTTATCATCCAACCAAATACCTAGGTATTTTTAGGAAGTCACTTTCTCTATTGGAATACCACTTTGTGTTAAAAAAGTTAAATCGATAAGAGAATGTGAATGTGTAAAAACCATTAATTTAGTTTTTTTAGCATTTAATACCAACTTTAATCCTACCAGAGATTGTTGTTCCTGACTAAAAGCAGACTGTAAATTATGAATTGCTTCCTTCAATGACATAGCAGAGATGTACAAAATATTATAATCTGTGTACAGATGAGCCTTAGCTTGATTCAGATTCAAACCTAAATTATTTCTATAAACGGAAAATAAAACAGGTCCCAAAACGGATCCTTGAGGGACACCCATTTTTACTTCTAGCAGGGATGAAGTACAGTTATCTTATGCCACACACTGAGTTCTACCACTCAAGTAATTAAAAAACCAATTTAGTACATAGCTACTAAAACGTATGTTTTGCAGTCTTTGCAGAAGAAGATGATGGTTAACAGTGTTGAATGCTTTAGATAAATCAATAAATAAAGCAGCACAAGACGTTTTGTCATCTAAAGCATTTATAATATCATTCATAACAGAGTTTACATCCGTAATTGTACTGTGTCCTTGCCGGAAACCAGACTGAGTGGGACTTAAAATGCAGTTGTCAGCTAAAAAAATGTTTTAGTTGCTCATTTATTAGAGACTCAAACAATTTAGCCAAGACAGATAGTCTGGAGATTGGTTGATAATTGTCTAAGGCTGACGGGTCTCCACTTTTTAATAATGGCAGGACAAATGCAGATTTCCATGACCTGGGGATAGAACATCTGTAAAGACTAAGATTAAAAATGGATACAGTATACAGTTTGGGTGGTTGCCAAAGTGTTGCTGTGAAGTTCCTAGAATGTTGTGTTTGGTTGAGAGGGAGTGTCTATGCAGTTGCTAGTGTTATGGGTGGCTACTAGGTGTTTAATTCTCCAGTTGCTCTTTGTTTAATCACTGCACTTATATTAAAGTGACCTCATTTGAGACTTCTTTGGATTAAAGGCTAAGTTACAAATACATGATTGGAGGTTAAGTACTGTATCCTAAAATGATTTGGTACATTTCCAGCATCCTACATTGAGGGCTTTCACCCTTTTTTCTTACAGGTGTATCAAGAACAAAAGCTCTCAGCCATTTTCTCCAGTGTTTTACTGACAGATGTGCTCTTAAATGAGTGTGTTAGACAAACAGAGATCTTAGCTTCCCGTCAGAGCACTATCTGTGACGTAACTGAACCTGAAAGACTACCAATGGACGTGAGACCCATCATACAGCATACAATGCTAATGAATGGTGACCGAGGCTGTCAAAATTCAACAAGTATGTGTTCATGTTATATTTTGTCTGTGTGACCTCATCAACACAATCTCTCTCAACAGAAACAGCTGAACATGTTGTAGCGACCGCATTCAGGTCATTTAATCCAGAGGAGCCGCTGGCACTTTACTGCAATGGAAACTCATACGGTGGTATAGCCCGTATAATTACACAACTGCACTATCTCTACTAACTGAACACACGTGCCCTTCAGAAAACATGAAAAGGAAGCTGTCTGGGATATTGAACGAGCCCTGTTAGACATCAATGAGGGTTTATGACTGTACAAGCCTCAACTGCACTGTTTGTTATGATGCAGTAGCTGGTTCTGGTCAGAAGAGGTCAGGTGATGATTTTAGTCCAATGCAAACACCAACACAATACAAAAGGGCATCAAGATGTGTTTTTATGATGTGGTAACAAGTCCAGGCACTGCTGTAGTGTCCTAATATGTAGCCTGCTAAACAGTATGTATGTTCTATGAGTAGAACAAGAAGCGGAATTGGACTCAGAGAACAAAAGACGAGAGAAAGGAGGACTGGCTACGTGCCTCCAGACATGTCGTTTGTATCTCAGTATCTTTAATCTGATCACAGCTCCTGGATGAATGGAAAAGAACGAGTGTATTCATGTTGGAAACAGCCCTGTTTAGATGCTACAAACAGATCTGAGAATCTGATTATGACTGATTTTGGTACTAAAGACCCTATTTGACATTGTTAGTGGTCTTCAGAGATAATAAAATAAAATGCTACAAAAAAATATAACCTTATAGGAGCAATATGAGACACTTACCAAGTTCTGATGCACCTTCATCTGTGGTGGGAAAATTATTCTCCTTTTTTTTATCTGGAAAAAAAACAACAACACAATTTTGAAACCGGAAGATGCTTTGGATACTGAGTAATGATTTAGTGTTACATTAGGATTAAAGTTTATTTGGACAGAATATCTATACCTTTTCCCTTGATTTTGCGAGCCTCTTTGCTTTTGGGTCTCTTTGAACTCATGTCTGCAGCTGGAAAAGAAAGAAAGAGAGAGATTTAAACTCAGTTTATTGTTTTTATTGCTGAGATGAATACACACACACACACATATATATACACACACACACACACACATACATAAATTAATAAATATTTGTTGTATGGGGGGGGGGGGGGGGGGTAGACAATGTAGTATATTTGGAATACAACCCAATAAACAAATAAATACATGGGTGACATCTGGTGTTGAAAAGTTATATGACAAACAGCTGAATCTCACAGTCTTTTAAAATGTATAACTTTAATCCTTATTATTTATATTTTAATGTTTAACCTTGACTGAAAAGTCGCGGATTACTAGATTATCTAAAAAAAAGCAACCCAAACTACTGTAAAAATAAAGTTAAAAGTGACTTAAAGTCCTAATCTTAAACCTTTTTTGGAAAAAAAATCCATCGTAATGTGTGTGAAAGGTAACAGTGATGGTTTCAGAAGGTAATGCCATGATTAATTTACCATGTTACAGCCTACTGAACGACAAAGAATATTACACAACTTATTTTTGTTTACGAACTTCTATTAAAACATTAATGGCAACATTTATGTCAATTCAAGCGTATAATATACAGATAAAATCATAAAATATGTAAATACAAACGCTAGCGAGATATAAAACTTTCATACTGTAACATTCCAATATTACACTCAACCGTTTTCATGTTTTTAATATATAATCTCAGTATGATTCAAAATCTTACCTCTGATTAAGAGCTTTATGGCGTTGTTTTATACAAAAAACAAAAACAAAACCAACAACAAAAAAAAGCGTTATTCCGACTAAACAGCGTGAAGTGTATCCAAACATCCGGCATTACAGCCCGTTGCTATTGGTTTCAGAGGCGGGGATTCGTTTGATTGACAGCTCTCACACGCAATCCTCGCGTATCCCCGCCCCCTTCACCTGCTCACTGTCAGCACAGAGCGCGTCTGATCCACAACGCAACAGTTTTCATCGGAAATGCACCTTAACTCGGATTGACTTCATGTTTTTGTGGACTTTATGGAAGTAAGTTGGGATTAAAGACATAAACGTGCTCTTCTGATGCCAACTTAAGCTCCTTATTTAGAACTAATTGATTATTTTGAGCTGCTGGTGAGTTACTGATGTGTTTTATTACTGCTCTCATGATTTTATTAAGCTTTCTGACTAAAATTGATCAGCTGCATTAGGTTTGGGCTTCAGCAGGTGATGTTTGATTATAAAACACATCAGATGCTGTAAAAGGCGGGAGAAAAACATGTTTTCCTTGAGAAACTGGCATCACAAGGTGTGATTGTAGTTTGTGATGACACAGGTGTGATGGAGTCACGTGAGAGTCATATGACAGTCAGTCAGGAATGTGGGTCAATTCATCAGTGACAGCTGATCTGGATTCAGTCCATCACCCTTTGAAGACGTGGAAGAGCCACATTACTGCACGTCTTTGAATTCACTATGAATACTGTCATGGCTTAGTATAAATAAAATAAAATAAATGGTTGGTCATTCCTGATGCTTTTAGTTTTTAGCCACATGTCACAGCATAAAAACATTTTTGCTATTACCTATAAAACATAGCTTATAATGTATATTTTATGGAAATAATACAGAGCATTTCATTACATATTTTGATGTATGTGAGATTTATATATATGTGCATGTATGTGTTTTGTGTGTGGAAATGATTTTTAAAGACTTTTGTATTACTGAACTTTTTTCAAACCATGTATTAATTTAAGTATTTATGGTAAAAAATTTGAGTGCAATCAGTTCATTTGTATAATGGCTGTTTAAAGGCCATAGTAAGGCAAAATGTAAAGTAAAATTAGTAAAAAAAAAAAAAAAAAACCTGCTGTAAATAATCCACAAAAAAACAATGTAACACTGTAAATGACACAAAAGTCATGAAATAGACCACTAATACAATTATTTTAAATATATATATATATATTTTAAAAATGATAGATGAATACACTTTAGGATTGCTGAGAATAGTATTTTAGTATAACGGATACACTTTACATTATATTTTATTTTACCTTCGTACTTTTTTGTGAGGGTTTTTTTTTTATTTTTTTTTATTTTATAGAATGGATTTCTGTTAATTTTAATTATTTGTTTTAGTACTATAAGTGTTAACTTTTAACCCTAATAACCCTGATCCATCCTCACTCCAATCTTATATTCCAAGCTTACAAACAACTTTGCATTTTGTCATAGTTTCCCAAGGTAGAGTATCTCTCCTAAACTAATACATGTGAATGATGGGTTTGAATGCAGACATGGACGACTCCACCGAAGCCTATTTATGCATAAATGATCCCAACGGCAACAGAGGCGTCCTCTGGTCCGAATCCCACGCTCACCTGGAGCAGGAGAAGTTCAGGAGGAAGCTCAAGTATTTCTTCATGAACCCCTGTGACAAGTACAAAGCTCGTGGAAGAAAACCCTGGAAACTCATGCTGCAGATCGTCAAAATCGCTGTGGTCACAATACAGGTATCACCACAGGAGGAGGAGTTACAGCCGGAAACGTTGGCCTAAACAGAATACACTGGTGGCATTCAGACTGCTCTCTCTTTGTGTGTGTAGCTGGTGTCATTTGGTCTCAGTAATCAGATGGTGGTTCAGTTTAAGGAGGAGAATCTGATGGCATTCAGGCATCTGTTCCTGAAGAGCTTCACTGAGAGCAGCGCTAGCACTTACTCCGTTTACACACGGCATGACGTTTACACGCACATCACCTACACAGTGAACCAGGTGAGTGTGCAGATGATGTGTGATTGATCTGAGAGCTTTCTTCTGAAACTCAAGTATAACTCCAAATATAATTTGCAGAAGTGCATTTTTAAATGACATTCCATATATAACCAGTTATTTCTAAAAGTGCACAAATGCCAAAAATATATTCTAAATATATTCTAAAAAAGCTATTTTATATATGTATATGTATTATTTATATATGTGTGTTATTTATTTTCTTTACATTTTATTTGTTTTAATATTTTTATTGGGGCCAAACTGTACAGCCTTACAAACAAGCAAAAATTTAACAAAATGTTTTTTTTTTTATGTATTTTATTTTTGTAATACATTTTACAAGAAAATACTATTTGTCTTTCTGCGTAAAAAAATTTCATTTAAGAATATATGTTCAATGTTTAAAATAATAATAATAATAATAATAATAACTATTATTATTATTATATTTTTTCTTTAAATTATTTTAGTTAAATATTACTATAATAATATTTCTCATTTTAGCAATATAATTATATTATTATTATTTTTAATTATTTTACAGTCAAATACTGATAAAGTGATATTTCTCATTTCAGTAATATAATTAAATAATAATAAAATATTATTATATTTTCTTTTAATTATTTTAGTCAAGTGTTATAATAGTAACATTTCTCATTTTAGCAATGTAATTAAATAATTTTTTAAAAATTTTACAGTCAAATATTAATAAAGTAATACAGTACTGTATATAACCAGTTATTTCTAAAAGTGCACAAATGTGATTAAAAGTTGTATATAAATGTATATAAATATTTATATTTACAATACACACAAGATGCAAAAATATATTTAACAAATATATATTATATACATTTGTTTATAAATTACAAAAATGTGAATTAATATTTTAAACTGCAAAAAAGGCTAAAAAAAAAAAGCCATTTACAAATAATGACAAAGTAACCGCACATCTGAAGTAAAAAGACTGAAATAGAATTTTTGTTGTAAAACTGTGTTACTTTGTTTCATTTACAAATTTGAAAAATCTTTTTTTTTACATTGCATGTCATACCAACTTTTTTTTTTTATTAAACCATGCACCAAAGATGTAAAATACACTTTAATATTAATATTTAAAAGTGAACAAAAGATGCAAAAGTCTATATAAATGTGTAAAATATATTTTTAATGTTATGTTATATTTAAAAGTGCACAAAAGATGTATATACATATTTTAATATTCAAAGATGTACAAAAGAACGTTATAAATTGCACAAGTGTACATTAAATAGCATGCTATAGACTATATCAATTATACACATCATGCATTTTTTACTGGCTTTTCTAAAAAAGTTTTTCTAAAAAAGGTTCTATTTTGCCTCACAGTTTCTGATGTTGCCGAGTATAACGGTGGGAAACCATCAATATGAGAAGGAAGGTGATGTTTACAGTCCGCTCACCATCTGCCAGCAGTTCTACCGAAACGGCAGCATCTCACCATCCAACGAAACCTTTGACATTAATGCTCAGGTGGATGAAGGTGATGTACAGTATGTGTGTCATGATGACAGAAAACCTTACACTTCACATGTAGCTGTACATCTGATCTTGTGATGCTTTCTTTCAGAGTGTTTGCAGATTTACCCAGTACCTCCCTTCTCGACTTTAACAACAAACCCGCTGAACTTTACTCTGCACTTTGAGAGGTGTGTCCTATATATTATATACTGTTCATTGTGTGACACAATAACTAAGCAATGTAAATATTACACGTAACATTGGAGAGATACCTTTTCTGTATCTCGTTGAATCCGTTTGTGTTCTTCAGGTTATTGACAGTGACTGTAAATTTCACTCTGAAAGCCATTAACCTGGAGACGGTTGAGTACCACGAGCTTCCGGACTGTTATGTCTTCCACATTATGGTGTGTCACATGTCCTTTCAGTTTGTTTCCATTTCCTCTTATATTTTTAAACATATGAGTGGGATGAAAAGGGAAGGATTCTCAGCTGGAAAAGTTTGCAGGTTTTGTCCCTGGATGAGCATGTGTCATCACCCTCTTATGACTTGACCGGTCCAATGTTTGGAATCATTAAAAATGTTTGTTTTTCAAAGAAGCCTCTTCTGCTTACCAAAGCTGCATTTATTTGATCAAAAATGTTGTAAAAATTAAGAAATATTATTATGCTTTAGAATAGCTGTTATATATTTTATATATATATTAAAATTTAATTTATTGCTGTGATCAAATCTGTATTTTCAGCATCATTCCTCCAGTCTTCAGTGTCACATGATCCTCAGAAATCAGTCTAATATGCTGATTTGCTGCTCAAAAAACAGGATTTATTATTATTTATGTTGAAAATAGTTGTGCTGCCCAATATTTTTGTGGAAACAGTGAAACATTTAATTAGTTTCACAGATAATATCAGCAAAAATATAAAAAAAACAGCATTTATTTCAAATATAAATATTTTGCAACATTATAAATGTCTTTTCTGCCACTTTCAATCAATTTAATGCATCCTTGATCATTACTATTTTTATTATTATTCTTGTGCTACATTAAAATTATTTGTGAAGGGTCATGTGATGAGAGTAATGATGCTGAAAATTCATCGTTGATCACAGAAATAAATTAAAGTTTAATATATATTCACACAGAAAGCAGCTAATTTAAATTGTAATAATATTTCACAATATTTTTCTGTATTTTTGATCGAAAGGATGCAGCCTTTGTGAGCAGAAGAAGCTTCTTTTAGAAACATCAAAGTTTCTGACTGGTAGTGTAGAGAAAGTGTCAGGCAAAAGTCAAAGTTGACGCTATAAATTCTAGTTTATTATTATTTGTAATATTATTTTTATTTCCATGGGCAGATAACTTTTAACAACAAGGCCCACAGCGGTAGAATCACGATCGACCTGGACAATGACGTGCACATCTATGAATGCAGAGACTGGAGTGTGGTTGGTGCATGTGAGTGTTTACAAATTAATAGAAATGCATGTCGCCTAATACATGTTGTCATTTATGGAAGTATTTCTATAAAACGTTCTATAGCAGACTTGCAGAAGTGTGCTTTGGTCAAGATGCTTCTGCTTCAATAATCATGCCTTGATTTACACAATGACAAGAAAATGAACAGGATGGAAAGATTTAAAGAGCTTGGGTTTTACCGTGACAAACATGAACTTTAACTTCAACCGAACATGTTTAATGAAAAATGTATTTGATTGTGATCAGAAATCTGACTAATAGCACTTTAATACCACAGGTGAATAGTGTAAAAAATAATGCAACAAATAAATATCATCTCAATATCTTCTCCAGCTGATTACTTTAAGAATTGCAAACATTTTTGTATTAGAAGTTTTCTGAAATGTTATTTTTAAAGAAATATGCAAATTATGTGTTATTTAATAAAAATATAAACTAAACCGCGTAAAATTCCAGAAGATAAATCTGAACATCGGTTAAAGCCAGGTTCAAAATTATTCTGTGATTTTGTTGACATATTAGAGAGAAAGGTTTTTACAGAAGGGAATTTGAATTTCTCTTTTTATCTCTAGATAAATAACAAAATACTGTAAACAGCCAGAAAAATACAGTTTCACAGTGTTTTTAGGAATAAAATATGATATAAATCGTTGTGAATTATATATGAACAAATCCCTCGGTAAAAATCTTTAGAATATAGAGAGGAATGAAACTGCTAAGTTTGGTGAATGTAAGTGCTGCTGAAGTGGAGATAAAACTTTTAAAGATATGTAATGTAATTGAAATCTACAGATGCAAATAGATAAAGTATAAAAAGAAAAAACTGACGAATAAAACATGAACAAACTCTTCAGTACAACCCTTCAGAATATAGAGAGGAATAAAACTGCTAAGTTTGGTGAATGTAAGTGCTGCTGAAGTGGAGATAAAACTTTTAAAGATATGTATTGTAATTGAAATCTACAGATGCAAATAAAGTATAAAAAGAAAAAACTGACGAATAAAACATGAACAAACTCTTCAGTACAACCCTTCAGAATATAGAGAGGAATAAAACTGCTAAGTTTGGTGAATGTAAGTGCTGCTGAAGTGGAGATAAAACTTTTAAAGATATGTATTGTAATTGAAATCTACAGATGCAAATAAAGTATAAAAAGAAAAAACTGACGAATAAAACATGAACAAACTCTTCAGTACAACCCTTCAGAATATAGAGAGGAATAAAACTGCTAAGTTTGGTGAATGTAAGTGCTGCTGAAGTGGAGATAAAACTTTTAAAGATATGTATTGTAATTGAAATCTACAGATGCAAATAAAGTATAAAAAGAAAAAACTGACGAATAAAACATGAACAAACTCTTCAGTACAACCCTTCAGAATATAGAGAGGAATAAAACTGCTAAGTTTGGTGAATGTAAGTGCTGCTGAAGTGGAGATAAAACTTTTAAAGATATGTATTGTAATTGAAATCTACAGATGCAAATAAAGTATAAAAAGAAAAAACTGACGAATAAAACATGAACAAACTCTTCAGTACAACCCTTCAGAATATAGAGAGGAATAAAACTGCTAAGTTTGGTGAATGTAAGTGCTGCTGAAGTGGAGATAAAACTTTTAAAGATATGTATTGTAATTGAAATCTACAGATGCAAATAAAGTATAAAAAGAAAAAACTGACGAATAAAACATGAACAAACTCTTCAGTACAACCCTTCAGAATATAGAGAGGAATAAAACTGCTAAGTTTGGTGAATGTAAGTGCTGCTGAGGTGGAGATAAAACTTTTAAAGATATGTATTGTAATTGAAATCTACAGATTCAAATAAAGTGTGAAAAGAAAAAACTGACGAATAAAACATGAACAAACTCTTCAGTACAACCCTTCAGAATATAGAGAGGAATAAAACTGCTAAGTTTGGTGAATGTAAGTGCTGCTGAGGTGGAGATAAAACTTTTAAAGATATGTAATGTAATTGAAATCTACAGATGCAAATAGATAAAGTATAAAAAGAAAAAACTGACGAATAAAACATGAACAAACTCTTCAGTACAACCCTTCAGAATATAGATATGAATAAAACTGCTAAGTTTGGTGAATGTAAGTGCTGCTGAAGTGGAGATAAAACTTTTAAAGATATGTAATGTAATTGAAATCTACAGATGCAAATAGATAAAGTGTGAAAAGAAAAAACTGACGAATAAAACATGAACAAACTCTTCAGTACAACCCTTCAGAATATAGATATGAATGAAACTTCTAAGTTTGGTGAATGTAAGTGCTGCTGAAGTTGAGATAAAACCTTTAAAGATATGTTTTGTAATTGAAATGTACAAATGTAGATAGATAAAGTGCAATAAAATAAACTCTTAGATATATATTAATGTTTACATTTATTAATTTAGACAAAAAATATATTTAGGTGCATAAATGTATATTTAGGATGCTTTCTTTCCACTAGTCTAAAAGAAGACATGTTATGAAAAGCCAAATAGCCCCACATGTCATAACTGACCAGTGCATGAAAAAAAATGTTTTCCTTGTAGTCTCTTGTCTTAAAAAAGATTCACTGAAGATTGACATGAAGCATTAATAAATGTTTTTTTCTTTCTCTGTAGCCCCGAGGAACATGTATATGCTGGTTCTGTTTGACGTGATGGTGATTCTGATTCTCATGCTGTCACTGCTGCTCTGCGCACGCTCGGTCAAAGCTGGAGTTCATCTGCAGTTTGTGAGTTTATGTGTGTGTGCTGTGCTCTTTGGTTTGGGGATGTTTGTGCAATTAATGATTTGAGCACTTTTTTCATTGCTTCACACAAAAAACCTTGTGGAGTGTCTGAGCTGCTGTATTTATGCGGTCAAGTTCCAAAACAAGCCATAAAGTTTATATTCCTAGTCCTCTGAAATCATGTGATGTTTTCTGTGAGTATCTTTGAATATAAGGCACACTGAAAGAAAAAAAAATATTGAGGCCTAAAGTTAAGATTTAGGCTATGTATTTGAATTGCATTTAGATTTTCCATGCATTTGGGTTACACAGTTTTAACATAAACTAATAAAAGTGATGTTTGTTAGTCATGCATAAATGAAACCGTTCTGATTTCTCTAGTAGTACTAATAAACTGTTTTAAATACACAATAACCTGCTTTATATATTTCTTATCCTCATTACATCCAGTTTGTTTAAATCATTTTAACTAATTGGCTTGTTACACGACTAGCCATATTGTAACCTTGTTCTTTCTTGTTAACTTAATAAATGTAATCGTGTTCATAGTTAACGTATTTTTGTGGATTCTAAGCATTTTTAGTTAATGCATTTTGAAAATCTGATTGTTTTAATGTCGATCCATTCTGCAGGAATACACAGAATTCTTCTCCATTCATTATGGCAAACGTGTGTCCTTCTCTGAGCGCATGGAGTTCATCAACGGCTGGTTCATCCTCATCATCGTTAGTGATGTTCTGACCATCACAGGCTCTCTGCTGAAGATCATCATCCAGCTGAAGGTGAGCGTGAAATCAGCAGATTATTGCTGTGTAAAAGTGTGGAACATCACAGTACTGTAATATGTGAATTATAGTCATAATTGATCACATATAATTTTTTCTGGTTAAAGATGTAAATACAATGTCAGTTAGTGCCCTCTGTTGGTCATGTATCTGTGTATACCAACAATCCAACAGCTTGTAGTCTATAAGATTTATTTTAGATTTATTATAAGATTTATTAAGGTTTTCGAAAAGAAGTCTCCTCTGCTCACCAGGGCTCAATTTATTTAATAAAAAATACAGTAAAATTGTGAAATATTTTTACTATTTAAAACAGCTCTTTTCTATATCAATATCTGTTAAATTGTAATTTATTTCTGTGATGCTCCGCTGTATTTTCAGCATCATTCCTCCAGTCTTCAGTGTCACATGATCTTCAGAAATCAGAATAATATGAAACATTTCTGATTATTATCAATAGTGAAAACAGTTGTGCTGCACAATATTTTTGTGGATACTTTTTATTTTTCAGGATTCACAGACGAATAGAAAGTTAGAAAGAACAGCATTTATTTGAAACAGAAACCTTTTGTAATATTATAACTGTCTTTACTGTTACTTTCGATAGATTTTATGTAAAAAAAAACCCAAAAAAACATAATTTTTTCATAAATTATCTCACCCCAAATGTTTGAATGGTAGTGTCTCCATAAAATATTAATTTGTCATATAGCATATTTATAAAATACAGTTTTGTTGTAATAGTTAAAATCAAGCAGACATAAAGAAACAGTCACAATATTTGAAATAACTACACGAGCAGTCTGAAGATTTGGCTTCTAAGATTTGCTAATGGCATAACTCCTGATATGGCTGAGTTCAGTTTAGTGAAATGACTCTTTAATGGTGTTTGTGTCGGTCGTTTGGTAATGTTGGGTTGTGTCTCTGTGGTCTCTCAGGCCGTGGCGAGTTACGATCTGTGCAGTATCCTGCTCGGCACTGGCACCATGCTCGTCTGGATCGGCGTATTGCGCTATATGGGCTACTTCAAAAAATACAATGTACGACAATGCTCTCACTATCACATCTGAGTCGAGCATGAGCGGGTTACACATGCTCTGGTTTGGGTATTTCTACAACATGAGCGCTGTCTGACATCCATCATTCGATTGAAAATTGTATAAAGAAAAATATGTAACATCCGGTGAATTATGGTGTTCATATCACATCTGAATTACTATGTTTTTTTTTTTTGGTACAAAAAAGTGTTTAGTATCTTTGCCAAAGTGCTAATTAATTTGAAGTATTAATAAGTTCTGCTGTTTCTCGTGTTGTGATGCGTTATAAAACAACCAAATTGCTCAGGATTTTAAACATTTAAAAGCAGTTAAATCTATACAAATTAGCCATGTATATGTTTGTTATTTCACTGTAGCTAATATGTAAGAGCATAAAGAGGTGAATATTTAATATATTATTTTGTGATTTTTTTTTTCATTATATTTCATGTGTATAATGAAATATAATATATTATAATATATAATATATTTTTAATCAAATATAATATATTTGATTAAAAAGGCCTTAATTGGGAGCAGTATTTTGGACTTGTTTTTCAGTAAAAATATCTAAACCTCTTTAAATCAAGATACATTTACTTGAGATGCAAAATGAAGATAGATTAATTACTGTTTTTAGAGAAAATGAAGTATCAGTAAGGAATGAAAAGTTGTTTTTACTTTGAACTAAGTACATTTATCTGATGTACATGGGCAGATATGTTATTAATTTAATCGAAAACTGTGCATTTTGATTAATTCACAGAAAATTAGAAGACTTATGTTTTTCAGTTCGTTTCTCAAGTAAATGTGTGATCACTTAAGAATCTTTAGACATTTCACTGGATAAAAACACTGAGAAAGAACAGCTGTTTTGTTGAGCATTTGTGCCCTCTGGCTGTGTTTTATTTCCTCTGCTCAGATTCTCATCATCACTTTGCGAGCGGCATTACCGAACGTCATCCGCTTCACTTGTTGTGCTGCCATGATTTACCTCGGCTACTGTTTCTGTGGCTGGATCGTCCTGGGACCCTACCACACCAAGGCATGTCACCGCCTCACTACACCATTATATTAGTTATTTGATGTTTTATTTATTTACATGAACTATAAAATGCATGAAAATTTGCACACTGAAAATAATTGTCATTTAAAATGTATTAAATTTATCTTATGGACTTGGACTATAAATGTATATATAAGTTGTTCAATATTTGAAACATGTTGCATCTGTTTATCCGATTAAATTTGCATTATTTTAATGCTATCTTTAGTTTAGGATAAATCGTAGTGTGGTTTTACTAGGCTGCTGAAAATAACTTGAAAGTAAAATGAACATCTGGTGTAATTTCTAAAAAATTATAAATTAAATGATAACATAATATTAATATAGAAAGTTACTGTTTCAATCAAGAGGATGTGTAAAACTGATGCTTGGTAAACAGTACAGATGTTTAACTCTCACAATCGATAATTAATTATGTGTTATTAACTGCATACTATTAGGTAGTGAATAATTATCTTCTTGGATTGAAGTTTAAAAATCCCAAATCATTAAGATTAGTGTTATTATTATTGTAAAGTAAAACTATTCACAGATGTTGTTGTACATTGACATTGAATGAAATAGAAATATATGATGAAAAACCTAAAGAAAAAAGATAAAATGTCATTGAAGCTTATTTCTGCCTTTATTTTTTAAGGTAAATGAGTGTTTACATCCCAAAATTGACTTTTCTCAGAATTGAGACTTTGTGTCTTGTAGTTTTGACTTGCAATTGCAAGTTTTTATCTCACAGATCATAGGAAGAAAAAAAATTAAATAAACAATATAAAATTAAAAATCAGAGAAATAAAGTTGCAGTTCATAGAAAATAATTCTGAATTAAAAGATATACACTTGGAATTTAGTAAAAGGGGAAGAAATGTTGTCATTTAAAAGAAGTATATTGTTATAAAATATTTATTTATAAAAACAAAAGAAAAAAATCGTGTGTGTGTGTATTTATAAATATTAAATAAAGAATAAAAATGGTATTGTTGAATAGAAAAGCCAATATTAGTGAAACTGAATTAATTAAAAATAATTATAAATAAATGGTATTATATTAATATTATATTAATTTAATATATAATATGAAATGGTAAAATGACACTGATTATATTTGTTTTCTATCATTTGTGATGTATAGAATTAATAAGCCAGAAGGAATGTGGGTTACACTTTATTTTAATGTGTTCTTGTTACAGTGTAATTATACATTTAAGTGCTGAGTAATATTAATTAACTACATGTACTTGCTTTATGACTTAGGGTTACTTGCCTGTAATCATGCATAATTAATAATTGTTATTATAATAGAAAGTACATGTGACAAGGACACCTTAAAATAAACTGTTATCGAAAAAGTGTATTCCTGTGTGGAATGGGAAATGCATGACAGCTGTGTGTCTATGTTTGGTCCATCAGTTCCGGACGCTGAACGTTGTTTCCGAGAGTCTGTTTTCGCTCATCAACGGTGACGACATGTTCGCCACCTTCAAGAACATGCAGCAGAAGAGTGACGTGGTGTGGCTCTTCAGCCGTCTGTATCTCTACACGTTTGTGTCTCTGTTCATCTACATGGTGCTCAGTCTGTTCATCACGCTCATCACCGACACGTACGACACCATCAAGGTGAGAGAAACACATCACACTCGCTTGAGCGCTGGAATGATGGTAGGATATAATTGTCTTTATCTTGTCCTTCTGTATATTTGTCTAAAATGTAATTTAAAAAGTAATTATTTTATACCCCATTGACAGATACGTGTTGATGTTTTTAGGGCAAAACCGCTGGATGTGTGACATTTTTCATTTGCATCTGATTTAAAGGGATAATTCACCCCAAAATGAAAAGTTGATGTTGTTCTGCTTAACCTCCAGGGCATCCAAGATGTAGGAGACTTTGTTTTGTTCAGTAGAACACAAACCAAGATTTTAAACTCGAATCGTTGCGGTCTACTAGTCTTATAATGTAAGTTAGGGGTGTAAGGGTTCACTCGTTTTCTCGATGCATCGATTACAAACCCTGATGATTCATATGCATCGATTCTGAAACACAGCGCTCCGTTCGTCTCTGATGCAGCTGATGTGTGATCTCTCCTCAGGACTCGTGACCAGTAAATCTAAAGTGAAGTAGTTTAACTTTTCTGTAGTTACTCAATGGCTCTCTGCATCTTACTGAACAGCATTACCTGAGCAGTCAAAAGCTGCGTATTTATTGCATGGACAGAGCAGAAATGTAAGTGTCTAAATCGAACGCACAGTTACATTGAATGATAAATGTGTTTTAACAATGCTGATGAAGGGAATGTACGAAAGAAACTGTTAAATGACCACAGCATTAACAATGACCTTGAAATAAGAGCGCAAGGTTTATCTGATAATCAGATGCATGAAGTAAAGGGGTTTTTCAGTGTTGTGTTTTTTCAGTTTTATTGTATGTTTTATACGTTATTACCATTCACTTACATTATAAGACTTATAGACTACACTGTTAAAAATATTCCGTAAAATATACAGTAAAAAACCGGCAGCTGTGGTTGCCAGAATTATACCGTAAAAAAAAACGGTAAAACCGTTTAACGGTTTTATACCGTAAAAAATACAGTTACACTGTTGTTATTTTATACCGTAAAAAATACACTTACACTGTTGTAGGTTTAATGGTTTTACTTTATATTTACAGTTTAATACCATAATTTAACTGATATAATTTTAATATACGAACTTATTGAAGCACTGAAATCTGTTTTGTACCTTTGTATTACACTGGTAACCACCAAAAGCAGATGGTGATGAGAGAGTCATGTGGTGAAACAAAGCCCATCACAAGCAGCTTTTAAATAATAAGATAAATAGAAGGTGCACGGTGTGATTCACACAAGCACTAAACACCATCATGGTGAGACTCATTAAACTGAAATATGCAATAAACATTAATTTAACAACATTTTATGTAACATACAAACCTAATAAACATAACAGATGAGAAAAAATTAAGAAGAAACAGTTATTTCAAAGAAAAAACATCAAATTCAAACAAAATTTGAAATGCAACGCAGAGAATTCTGGGAACGTAAGTTTACGGTTTTTCCCTGTAAAGTTTACAGGAAATTACCGTTAACCAGTAAACAGGTAGCATTTTGACAGTTTTTTACCATTAAAATCACAGTCTTTTTTTTTTACAGTGTACAACCGCCTTAGGAGTTATGAATATTGGTTTTTGCTCTACTGAAGAAACAAAGTCAACTACATCTTGGATGCCCCGGGGGGAAGCAGATAAACAGAAATTTGTCATTTTTTGGTGACCCATCCATTTGGATGTTTGAATATTTATATTGGATTTCAGAATGCTCAGGAAGAGATTTTTTGCAATGCATGCAATTTAGAATGCCATGACCAATTAGCCTTTCACCGAGCCCCGCCCCCCTTAGTTACTGTTGCTACTTCCGACAAACAAATGGTCAAACACGACCAGCGCGACAGATTGCCATGACGGGAAGAGGTATACCCGTGCGTGTCAGTGACCTTTTTTGGAGTAATACCTCCGCGATATCCTCCAGATCGAGGCAAAAGGGGTTACAGTATGCCGTGGAGGGAAAAAAAGCGAAATCTGAGAAACACCATGACCTGTACCTCAAATGCAACCAGCACAGCCTTGTGTACCAGTCATGCTCTTGCACTGCCTGGAAAGTTCTCTTTCATATGTTATGGTCTATTATTGTCTATTGCGAGTAGCTATTTTCATTATTATCTTGGTGAGTAAAGGTTTTAAAAATGATAACTAAATACTGAGTCTTAAATGCATAATGTAGCCTATATAGGCTAATGTTGGCATTATTCTTTTATTAAATTTCAGCTGCTATGGCGAAGCAAATAAGGCAGAGTCTTTATCTTAATTAATTTCGTTATTGCCAAATACCCATCTTAATTTAGAATTTATCTTAATTAACATTTTTAAGAAAGACTCGTTTTTATTGGTGCGTTGGCCTATTTATGGGCTAAATGAGTATATACCTAGGGCTATTTAGAGTTCTGAGATGTTACGATGTCACAGACGACTTATCTTATTTCTTTGTTTAAACTTCCTAGTGGTCTATTACGTTAGTCATGTATAAATTATGTTAAAACCTCTATAAATGACTCATTCTTGACAAAAGGCAAAAGAGCTGTGTGCGTGCGCACATATGAATAATGTCGGGCTGTAAACGGGTTCGGGCTTTTAAGAAAGCTGTCAATCAAAATCTACTTGTCTGGCTCGGGCCGAAATCTGTCGGGCTCGGGTCCTGTCAGGCCTAACTTTTAAGGCCCGATTACAGCTCAATTCTAGTGTCCGATTTACAAACGCCGTGGGCGCACCGCTTCACCATCTTGCTTGGAGTTTGTCGGAACTGCCTCGCATAGTAACGGTTGCTATGATGTGCGATTGGACAATGGCCGTTTTGGGGGAGGGGCCGGCGAAAGGCTAATTCTACAGAGTAAAATGATGAGTGAAGTGTGTGTGTGTGTGTGTGTGTGTGTGTGTGTGTGTGTGTGTGTCTCAGCATCAG